>NC_133415.1:37135000-37145000 GCF_049350105.2 Macaca mulatta | reverse complement strand
CCGGCCAGGCGGAGGTCGACCTTCACACACATCACACGAACACCTGCCCGGGAGGGACCACCGGGCCGCACTCGGGCGCACGCACGCGCCGAACGGGGCAACGCCACGCGGGGAGAGGACAGGCCTTCCCCCCCCCCACGACGCCGACGACGCCCGAGACCACACGCCTCGGGGGAGGGCCGCAGCAGGCCCGGGAAGCGAGGCGCACCCGGTTGGGGGGGGCCGCGCGCCGACCCGATGCGGAAGAGCGGGCCGGGACAAGACGAGACGCCGGGCGAGGCAGGCGGCCAAGCGGGGAGGGGGGGGCGCCGGGGGACGCCTCCGGCGCAGTCGACCGCCACCAGGACGCACGCGGGGGTCTCACCGCCAGCAGCCTCCGAGCACGAAGGCGGCCCCGCGTGGCACCTGGAGCGGCCGACCAGGCCTTCAGCGATCCCTGCGGCTCCCCCACCGCCACGCCCAGTCGCACGCGGCCAGAGCCCCCGGAGCCCGCTTCCCCCCAACACGCACCGCAAGGCCGACCCAAACCCTCCGGGCGCCCACCGGGCCGCCACCGACCTGGCCCCGAAGGCGCGCGCCGTGGGGGTACGCGGACACCGGGCCAACCAGCGTGGCCGGCGGCGGCGACGCCCCCAGAAGGCGGAGCCGGGTTCGGGCCCAGACGGGGCGGCCAACAGCATAAAAGCCGGTGAGCCGCTCGGGGAAGAGAGGATCGGCAGGCGGCGGACAGGGAAAAGGAGCACAAGGCAGGCAAGGAGCCAGGGGGCCACGGAGACGAGGGCACGGGGAACCCGCAGGGGGCTAACTCGGGCAAGCAACCCTCAGGCGCGGCCGGGCCACCAGGAAAACACGGCCACGGGATCCCACCGCCACAGACACGAGGGCGGTCCCGCAGCGCCCCGCCTGGGACGCCGAACGGCCCTTGGGCAGCCCACCGAGCAACCCCCTCACGAGCCCCGGGTCCCGCCACCGGCGGCCCCAAAGCAACCTCAGCCACAAGCCCAACACCAGGGGCCACATGTCGCCCGTCTCTCGTCCGTCCCGGACCCGGTCCCGCTCCGGGAGACCGGCGCGCCGCCCCGTGGGGACGGCTCGCTCCCCAAGGACCAGGCGGCCCCACACCCCGCGCCACGCGAACGCGGTCATCGGCAGCGGTCGCGGCTCGGCACGGGAGCGGGCGGAGAGCCGGCTCACAGCGGAGAGCGGCGTCGCGCGCCAGACGGAGTGCCACGCGCACCCGCCGCTCGCAGCAGCCTTCCCATCCGCTAGGACGTCGGGCCCGGCCCAGCGGGATCCTCCCCCAACTCGGAAGGGGGAGGCGCGGGCCACAGTAGACGACGAGCCGCGCGCTCGGCCCCCGCCGCGGGGTCCGGCGGAACCCTCACTGTCCCCCCACCTCATCCCATCGAGGCGGGGGCAGCGGAGGAGGAGGGTTCTCTGCAGGCGAGTCGCTACGGCAGCGCTACCACAACACAGAGAGAGGCGGCGAGCCGGGGGATCCGGTACCCCAAGGCACACCTCTCGGATCGCTAGAGAAGGCTTTCTCACCGAGGGTGGGTCACGCTCCCCACCCGCCAGTCGCCCCTCGTCGGGCCCGCAGAGGCGCTCAGGGACGCCTGGGGAAGGGAGGGGGCCTGCGGCGCGAGAAGAAACCTGCGGCAACCTGGAGCGTTTGCGGTCAGGGCAGGGGCCCGGCCGGCGCGCGTGCGCACAGCCCCCAAGGCCCCCCGCCGTCCACCCACCTCCTTTCTGTGAGGCAAGGCGCCTCCAGTTAACCCACACACGACCGATCGGAGGCAGAACGGCAGCCCCTCGGCGGCCGGCCGGCGCACGCGTGGCCGGCCCGAGCCCACCGCCACCGCTCACACGGCCCGCGCTCCCCCGCCAGAGGGGAGCACGGGACGTGCGCTCGCCAGACCAGGCGGCGCCCTTCCCCGCGTGGGAGGGGCGCGTCTCACTCAACCGCCTCGACCCGCACAGCCAACGAGCTCCCTCAGGACCCACGCGCGGACACCATGGCGGCGACCGGAGGAGGGGGCGCTGGGGGCGGGAGCGACACACCACCGCTCGGCCTCGGGCACCTGAGAGACAGCCCGGGGCGCTCCAGGAGCACCGCAAAGGCCCAGGCGGAGCCAGCGCTCGTGCAATACCCGAGAGGGCAGCACGGCGGGCCAGCGGGACAGCACCCCCACCGCCGCGGAGGGGGGCGGCCCACGAGGCGACGACCACAAGAGGCGAAAGCGAGGAGTGCCTGCTGCGTCAGAGGACCCCCGCTGACCCACGCCGGACGCCACGAGGCAGACGGCGGGGTCGGGACAGCGAGGTCGGGCCGGGTTCCGCACCCCAGTGCCTCCCAACGCACCGCCCGCAGGCGGGGATGGGAGACGGGGGAAACCCCGCGGGCGGGACGAGAAGAACGGGTCTCATTCACCACGAATGCCCGCCCCTCGCCCGTCGCGGCTCGGTCCCGGCCCGGGAGAGCGTGACATCACCACATCGATCAGGGAAAGCATCCCCGGAGCAGGGTCGGCCAGCCAGCCACAGCCTCCCCAGAGGCCAGCGAGCAGATCAGCCTGGCCATCCCCAGCTCCAGGACAGGGGCGGCAGACAACCCGGCAGAGACGAGGAATGCCTGACACGCACGGCACGGAGCCAGCGGGAGTGGGGTTGTCTCGGCCGCCCCAGGTGCCCGCAGCGGGGAGCGCACGGTGGCAGGGTAAGCCCGCGCCACCTTCCCCGCCGCCCCCAGGTGGGTCAGAGACCCGGACCCAAGGCGGCACCGGGAGCTGGGACGCTCGGATGCATGAGAGACCGGGCACACGGGCCCCAGCAGGCGGCTCAAGCACGAGCAGGGCCGGCTAGCCGGGTCACCGGGAGGCCGAAGACCCGCGACGCATCCAAGAGACCCAACCTCTCCAGCGACAGGTCGCCAGAGGACAGCGTGTCAGCAATAACCCGGTGGCCCAAAATGCCGGCTCGGAGTGAAACATATACCTCCCCAGGAGACAGGAGGTCGAGTCACCGACCACGCCGCCGGCCCAGGGAACCCGCGACACGGGCATCTGTCCCCAAAATCGCCACCATCGCAGCCAGACACGGAGCACCCAGGGCCCTCTGGTCGACCCCAGGACACACGCCGGAGCAGCGCCGGGCCAGGGACGTCCTCCCGGCCACCCGTGCCACGCAGGGGCCGGCCCGAGTCTCCAGAGCGAGACTCGGAAGCGTTTCCGGCCGTCCCCTCGTACGACCGGGACACACGAGGGACCGAAGGCCGGCCAGGTGTGACCTCTCGGGCCGCACGCGCGCTCAGGGAGCGCTCTCCGACTCCCCACGGGGACTTGCAAACAACAGGTCACGGCAGAGGGACCGCTCCCCGGCACCCGGGGGACGAGGCAGGACGGTCCCCGGCTCCCCACGGGGACTTGCAGAAAAAATTCGGCCGCTGCCTCAGACGGCCAGGATGCGCGCGGGCCCGCGACCGGGCCGGGAAGGGTGTCCCCAGCCTCCCACCCCAAGCCCGGTGGGTCCCCGCGGGTCGCGGGTCAGGCCTCGGGAGCCGCGGCGTGCTGGTCGACCAACCCCGGCAGCCCCACACCCGGCTCTGGCCCGAAAGCGCAGCGACAACCTCTCCCCACATAAGCCTGCACGCCTGAGCTCTGACTCACAAGTGACGCGCCAGAGCTCTGGCGCGACCGGGACAGCCCGGCTGACGACCGCGGTCTTTCCGGAGCTCTGCCTAGCTCACAGCGGGGACGGTCCCCTCCCTCGGCAGCTGCCACCGCAGCTCCGGAAGCCAAGGGAACGATATAAAAGCGGCCGCCAGATGGAGTCCGACAACCGTCGCGAACGTCACCAAGACAGATCCGGATGGCAGGCCGGCCCGCGGACCGCAAAACCGAAACCGTGAGTCGAGAGACGCTATCCCGAGGCCGAAAACGCAGCCCCTGTACCCCAACCCCACAGAAACGGTCCCCAAACCCTGTCTCTGCATGGACCGCGACACAGTCAGAAGACAACCCACGGCGTGTGGATGTTCGGAGAGGCATCTCGGTGGGAGAAACAACAAGCAAGGACTCGGTCGCGGGTCGTTGAGGACACAGGGAGACACAGAATGCGTAGGCTCTTCCTGAATCCAGACAGAGAAGGAGGGAGGGAGGGAGGGAGGGAGGGAGGGAGGGAGGGAGGAAAGGCAGGCAGGCAGGCAGGCAGGCAAACATAAAGAAGGAAACAGAGAAAGAAAGAAAGGAAGGAAAACCTAAAGGAGAGAAAGAAAGAAAAGAGAAGAAAAGAGAAGACAAATATTAATATAAGTATTTCCATTTGTATATAGGTATAACATATAAAACTACATTAAAATAGAAAAAAATTTATATGCATACACATGAATGAACAGATAAAAATGAATAAACAAAAAATAAGATAACATAACATAAGCAAATAGGCCAGGCGCGGTGGCTGACGCCTGTGATCCCAGCACTTTCAGAGGCTGGGGGAGAGAGAGAGAAAAAAAATGAAAGAAAGAAAGAAAGAAAGAAAGAAAGAAAGAAAGAAAGAAAGAAAGAAAGAAAGAAAGAGAGAGAGAGAGAGAGAGAGAGAAAGAAAGAAAGAAAGAAAGAAAGAAAGGAAGAAAGAAAGAAAGAGAGAGAGAAAGAAAGACAGAAAGAAAGAAAGAAGAAAGAGAGAGAGAGAGGGAGAAAGACAGCGAGAAAGAAAGACGAGAGAAGAAAGAAAAAAAAAGAAAGAGGAAAGACAGGAAGAAAGACAAAGCAAGAAAGCAAGAAAACAAGACAGCAAGAAAGCACGACAGAAAGAGAGAAAGAGACAGAAAGAAAAAGCAAGAAAGCAGCAGAGAGAGAGAGAGAGAGAGAGAGAGAGAGAGAGAGAGAGGCGCGAGGCGAGGCGAGGCGAGGCGAGGCGAATCTACCTGCTTTCACTACATGTGGGGAGAATCAGGAAAGCCCCCACTAACAACAAGGCCTGAAGTGGAGCTGCCATCTGTGAAATCCGAGCAGAAGAGTCCACACGGGTTAAAGACACGAAGAAAGACAGGGAAACAACTGCTCAAAGAGAAGAACAATCTGGCCCAGCCAGGGTCTGTCTCCTGAAGTTGTGTGGGCAACGAGGGAGTGGGACGGAGGGAGGGAGTGGGACGGAGGGAGGGAGGGCCTCCGAGGCTCGTGTCAAACAATAAATGATAATAAAATAAAAGGAAGTTAAAAAAAAAAATTGCGCATCATTCGTAGCATCACTGACGCCTCGAAAGGCGAGAGGCATGTGTTTATGTCACTGTGGGACTGTTTTCTTTTTTCTTTTCTCTTTTTCTTCCCTCTCTTCCCGGAAACTCACTTTTTAATTATTTCATTTTCCTTTTCTTTTTTTTTTTTTAATTTTTAATTTTACTTTCATTTTTACTTTTATTTTTAATTGCTTGAGAGGTTGTCTCCCTCTCTCGCCCAGGCTGGTGTACAGTGGCGCGATCTCGGCTCACTGCAACCTCCGCCTCCCAGGTTCAAGTGATTCTCCTGCCTCAGCTCGGCCTCCCGAGTAGCTGAGATTACAGAGGCGCACGACCATGCCCGGCTAATTTTTGGTATTTTGACTAGAGACGGACGGGGTTTCACCATACTGGCCCTGCTCGTCTGACCACCTCGTGATCCAGCGATCCACCACCCTCGGCGTCCCAAAGTGCTGGGATGACAGGCTTGAGCCACCGCGCCGGGCCTAGTTATTCCTTTTATTTTATTTCTAATTTTTAATTGTACGTATGCACGTATGCATGTATGTATGTATGTATGTATGTATGTATGTATGCATGCATGCATGTATCTATCCTTTTCTTTTTTTTTGAGACGGACAGAGAGAGACAGTGAGAAACAGAGAGAGAGAGAGAGAGACAGACAGACAGACAGAGAGAGAGAGAGAGAAACAGACGGGGGGGGAGAGAGAGAGAGAGAGAGAGAGAGAGAGAGAGAGAGACCAACAGACAGAAGGACAGGCAGAGAAAGAGAGTAAGACAGAAGACAGACACAGGGAGAGAGACAAGCGGGGGGGGGGGGAGAGAGAGAGAGAGAGAGAGAGAGAGAGAGAGCTCCCAGACATCACGAAGCCGTTTCAATGACATATTCTCTCTGGTCTTTGTCTGGGGATATTCAGTTTTTCAACGTAGGCCTCAAGGGCTCCCAGATGTCCCTTTCGAATCTCTACAAAGAGAGTGTCTCCAACCTGCCTAATCAAAACAAAGGTGTAACCCTTTAGGATGAGTCCACACATCGCAAAGCAGTTTCTCAAATACATTCTTTCTAATTTTCATCTGGGAATATTAGGTGATTCACCATAGGCCTAAAGGGACTCCCAAAAATCCATTCAGAGAGACTGCCCAAAAAAAGTGTTTCTAACCTGATGAATCCAAAGAATGGTGTATCGCTAAGAGATCAATCTACGCATCACAAATCAATGTGACAGATAGCCTCTCTCTGGTTTTAATCTGTGGATAGTCTGCTTTCCAACGTAGGCCTCAATGGGTTTCCAAATGTCCCCTCACAGATTCTACGGAAAGCGTGTTTCCAACCTCCTGGTTCAAAAGAATTATCCGTTCGAGGTGAATCCACACGTCAAAAAGCAGTTTCACCAGCAGCAGTTTTTCTCCTTTTCCTCTGGGGATGTTCACTTTCACCAGGAGCCACAAAGGGCTCCCAAATGTCCCTTCGAAGATTCTGCAAAGAACTGCTTCCAATCGGCCGCGTGCAGCGGCTCACGCCTGTCATCCCAGCATTTTGGGAGGCAGAGGCGGGTGGATCACCTGAGGTCAGGAGTTCGAGACCAGCCTGGCCAAAACGGTGAAACCCCATCTCTACCAAGAACACAAAAAATTTGCCGGGCTTGGTAGCGGGTGCCTGTGATCCCAACTACTTGGGAGGCTGAGGCAGGAGAATCCCTTCAACTGGAAGGCAGAGGTTGCAGTGAGCCGAGATGGTGTCACTGCACTCCAGCCTGGGGGACAGAGTGAGAGTCTGTCTTAAAAAAAATAAAAACATTAAGAAAAAAATACTACTACTACAACAACAACAACAACAACAACAACAACAACAACAACAACAAAATGCTTCCAATCTGCTGAATCAACAGAAAGGTTTAACTCAGTAAGAGGAATCTACACATCGCTAAAAAGCAGTTTTACAGATAGCTTCTTGTTAGTTTTTATCTACAGTTTCCTGGTTTTCACCCTAGGCCTCGAATAGCTCCCAAATGTCCTTTTGCAGATTCTACAAAAGGGCCGCTTCCAACCTGGTATATCAAAAGAAAGGTTTCACTCTGTGAGATGAATCCACACACGACAAAGCAGTTTCAGAGACAGCTTCTTTCTAGTTTTTATTTGGGGATATTCGGTTTTTCACACTAGGCCTCAGTGGGCTCCCAAAGGTATACTCGCGGATTCTACAGAAAGAGTGCTTCAAACCTCCTCAATCAAAAATTAGTTGTAATTCGGTGCCATGAATCCACACATCACAAAGCGGTATCATAGAGAGCTTCTTTCTATTTCTCTGGTGGGGATACTCGGTTTTTCACAACAGGCCCCAGTGGGCTCCCAAATGTCCATTCTGCTTCCAAACTGCTGAATCCAAAGGCAGTTTTAACTCGGTATGATGAATCCACACGTCACAAAGCTGTTTCATGAAGACCTTCTCTCTCGTTTTTATCTGAAAACATAAGATTTTTTCACCATACGACACAAGGGTCTCCGAAATGTACACAGACAGATTCAACAAAAAAACCCTTCCAACCTGCTGAGTAAAAAGAAAGGTTTAACTCTGCGAGACGAATACACACACGACAAAGCAGCTTCACAGAGAATGGTGTTTTTTGTTTGTTTGTTTGCTTGCTTGCTTGCTTGCTTGCTTGCTTTTTGGTTTGTTTTCTTGGTTTTTTTTTTTTTTTTTTTTTTTTTTTTGGAGACGCACTTTCGCTCTTGTTGCTCAGACTGGAGCGCAATGGCGCCATCTCGCCTCACTGCGACCTCCGCCTCCCAGGTTCAAGCAATTCTCCTGCCTCCGTTTCCCTTCCCGAGTAGCTGGGATTACAGGCATGTGCCACCACGCCCGGCTAATTTTGTATTTTCAGTAGAGACGGGGTTTCTCCATGTGGGTCAGTCTGGTCTCGAACTGCCGACCTCAGGTGATCTGCCAGCCTCGGCCTCCCAAAGTGCTGGGATGACAGGCGTGAGCCACCGCGCCCGTACAATTGTATTGTATCGTATTGTATTGTATTTACATTGATTGATTGATTGATTGATGCTGCCTGATCAAAGGTCACTCAGGCCCAGTCGTCAAAGTGGCGATTTCCTAGGCAACAAGGAAGGGGGGAGCTTGGAGGTGGGGGCGGGGGCGGTGGAGAAGACACAGTTGCCCCAGGCTGTGCGCAGGCGGCCTGAGCTTCCTTCCTCTGTTGAGGCCTCCATTTTCAGAGTAACAGTGGCCGCTAGGTGATGCCCGACGTCTGCCAATGAGACTGTCAGCCCGGAATGAATTGGGATCGCCTGGAGGGGGAGGCGGGAGGGGGAAGGATGGAGGCCCCCACAGCACAGTGGGTCACCGCGCCCTTCCAGGCGATCCCCACAACTAATCGACCAGGGCCCCTGGGGGCACACAGCCTAAGACCCCAGCCATCGGATCATCTGGAACTTCTGTCCGAAGACGAGAGACGAGAGACCGACTGGAAATTCTCTCGGTCAAGGTCCAAACGTAAAAGAATCACTGACACAGACACCAGGACTAACTAAGACAATTTGTAAAAGTTTCCGTGTTTTGGGTGAATCCGCGTATTTCTGGATCACAAAATTACTGATTTTGAACATTGCGGTTTTTCCACTCCTTACGTGTACGGTCCTGTGATAGACAGACCAGGGGACTCCTCAGCTCAGAGTCCATGAGGCCAGAAGCTGACATCCTAAATTTCTATGTAGAATGAATTTCAGCAAGCCAGCCAAACACTCTGCCGTAAAACTGTCCGGAAGACAAGCGGTGGTGTTTCGGGGGCGGATTTGGGGGGGGGGGGGGAGCCGGGTGCGGTACGCTCACGCCTGTCATCCCCGCACTTTGGGAGGCCGAGGGCAGGCGGATCCCTCGAGATGGTGGCCATTGCACTCCAGCGTGGGCAACAAGAGCGAAAACTCCGTCCAAAACAAGAACAACAACAGAAACGTGAAGTGCCGTCTGCTGTTCTTTTTGCTTCCCACCCCGAGAAGAACAGAATACAGCTGTTGTCTCCCTGCCCGCCTGCCTGCCTGCCTGCCTGCCTGCCTGCCTGTCTGCGTGCCTGTCTGTCTGT
Source organism: Macaca mulatta (assembly GCF_049350105.2). Taxonomy (NCBI): domain Eukaryota; kingdom Metazoa; phylum Chordata; class Mammalia; order Primates; family Cercopithecidae; genus Macaca; species Macaca mulatta. Next base: position 37,135,676 of record NC_133415.1, on the reverse strand, counting down.
CTGTCTGTCTGTCTGTCTGTCTGTGACAGGGTCTCGCTCTGTCTTTCGCCCAGACTGGAGTGCAGTGACACCATTGTGGCTCACTGCAGCCTCAACTTCCCCGGGGTTAGGGGATTCTTCTAAGGGATCCTACGGCCTCGGCCTCCCAAAGTGTTGGGGTTACAGGCGTGAGCCATCAGCACCCGGCCTGAGTTCATACATCTGGTCTCACTACGCCTTAACCACACGCCCGTGAAGCACTCAAGTCAAGAGAGAGTCGGCAAGAGACTTTCAGCATTCTCTCCCAAAACCAGTGAGGTGGATGGCGGCCCTGTGTTTCCCAAGCTCCTGTGGTTTTAAGTGGCCACGCGTAGAGGATAGATAGATTTAAAATGTTTCCAGAGAGGCGCAAGCCACAGTCATTCAGGACATCCGAGCGCGAGATGGGGTTTCTGACAGCGACTTAAGGGCCAGGGAGGGCCAGAGTCTGCCGAGGCCCTCGTTCCAGTGGTGGGGCCGATGGAACCCAAGGCTGAGGGAGCCAGCAGTCCGCACAGAGAGAGCTCCAGCCCTAGGCCCCACCGTGCAGACCGACTCAGAAGGAAGAGAGTCCCTCATCCTACATACGTCACATCCCTCCACTGAACTTGGGAGCGGATCCGTTTTCCAAACATGAGGTGACTCTCGGTTCGAAATG
>NC_133415.1:37120000-37130000 GCF_049350105.2 Macaca mulatta | reverse complement strand
TTTCATTTTCTCTTTCTCGCTTGCTATTTATTTATTTATTTATTTATTTATTTTTGAGACAGAGTCTCACTCACTCTACAGCCCAAGCTGTAGCGCTGTGGCACGATCTCGGCTCACGGCAACCCCCGCCTCCCAGGTTCAAGCGATTCTCCCGCCTCCGACTCCCGAGTAGCTGGGATCACAGGGGTCTGCCCCACCGCACCCGACTCAGTTTTGTAGTTTTAGTAGAGACGGGGTTTCACCACGTGGGCCAGGCTGGTCTTGAACTCCTGACCTCCTGATCCGCCCGCCTCGGCTTCCCAAAGTGCTGGGGTGACAGACGTGAGCCACCGCGTTCAGCCCCTACGGTGCCATTGCTTGGAAATCACTCGTGGGAACACACACTTATGGGTCACGTGTGAAGAATTTTCCTTTGTCTATTTTTTTTCCCCTTTTTTTCGTGTGTGTGTGTGTGTGTGTGTGTGTGTGTGTGTGTGTGTGTGTGCGTGCGTGTGCGCGCGCGGTGGGACGGAGTTTCGCTCTTGCTGCCCAGGCTGGAGTGCAATGGCGCGATCTCGGCTCACTGCAACCTCCGCTTGCCAGGTTCCAGCGATTCTCCTGCGTCTGCCTCCCGAGTAGCTGGGATTACAGGCCTGCGCCCCCATGCCCGGCTAATTTTGTATTTTTAGTAGAGACGGGGTTTCTTCATGTGGGTCAGGCTGGCCTCGAACTCCCGACCTCAGGTGATCCACCCGCCTCGGCCTTCCAAAATGCTGGGATGACGGGCATGAGCCACCGTGCCCGGCCTTAGCCGTTTATTTTAAAGTCGAGGAGCTTATCAGGGAAATACGAGAAGTTTGGACATCACAGGTGACAGAGAGAAAGGTCTGCAAATGGCCCTTCCATCCAAGTGGGGACCCGGCCTCGATCTCCCGAAATCATGCACCCAGTGGGGAAGCCCGGCAAGGCCCGTCTGTGTAGATTCCTCTCGGCCTCTCTAAGCACGCACTTCTCACTTTGGTGGAAGGGGCAGGGCCCTCTCTGGGACGGGGGAATCTGACAGACAAAGAGACAGACGTAGAAAAAGAGAGATCGACAGACAGAGACAGAGAGAAACGGACAGAAAGAGCGAGAGAGCGAGAGAGCGAGAGCGAGAGCGAGAGAGAGAGAGAAACAGACTAGACAGGGAGGGGGAGAGAGGGAGAGAGACAGACAGAGACAGACAGACAGGCAAAAAAGAGAGTAAGACAGAAGACAGACACAGTGAGTGAGAGACACAGGTAGAGAGAGAGAGAGAGAGAGAGAGAGAGAGAGAGAGACAGAGAGACAGAGAGAAAGAGAGGGACAGGCAGACAGATAAAGAGAGTGACAGAGAAAGACATAGACGGACAGTGAGAGACAGAGAGAAAGAGACAGAGAGAGAGAGAGAGAGAGAGAGAGAGAGAGAGAGAGAGAGGCAGACAGACAGACAGGCAAAGAAAGAGAGTAAGACAGAAGACAGACACAGTGAGAGAGACAGGAAAGACAGAAACGGACAGAGAGAGACAGAGAGGAACAGACAGAAAGAGAGAGGGTCCTAGCCCAATAGCGATACAGTGCCATTTCTTTCATTTCCTCTTTCTTTCCTTCTTTCTTTCTTTCTTTCTTTCTTTCTTTCTTTCTTTCTTTCTTCTTTTTTTATTTTTTTATTTTTTTGAGACGGAGTCTTGCTCTGTCACCCAGGCTGGAGTGCAGTGGCGCGATCGCAGCTCCCTGCAACCTCCGCCTCCCGGGTTCACACCATTCTCCGGCCTCAACCTCCCGAGTAGCTGGGACTACAGGCGCCGGCCACTACACCCAGATAATTCGTTTGTTTTTTTTGGAGAGACGGGGTTTCACCATGTTAGCCAGGATGGTCTCGATCTCCTGACCTGGCGATCCGCCCGCCTCAGCCTCCCAAAGTACTAGGATGACAGACGTGAGCCACTGCGTTCAGTCTACAGTGCCGTATCTCAGAAATCACTCACAGGAACAGACACTTACAGGTCATGTGTAGAGTTTCTTTTTTTGTTTTGTTTTGTTTTGTTTTGTTTTGTTCCGTTTTGTTTTGTTTTGCACGAGGAGGTGGCGGGATGGAGTTTCGCTCTTGCGTCCCAGGATGGAGTGAAATGGCAGAGGGGACTCAGGGAGTCAACCTATGGCAGAGATGGCACGTCATTCAGAGCGTAACGTCCACAGCGAAAGGTGGTAGGGCCGGCACTTTTAAAGGCTGAAATCCCGGCGGCTCAGGCCTGTCGTCCTCGCACTTTGGGAGGCCCAGGAGAACGGATCACTTGAGGTCAGGAGTTCGAGACCAGTGCGGCCAACATGGAGAAACCCCGTCTCTACTCAAAATACAAAAATTAGCCGGATGTGGTGGTGTGCGCCTGTAATCCCAGCCACTGAAGAAGAATCACTGGAATCCGGGAGGCAGAGGTTGCAGTGAGCCGAGGGAGTGCCACTGCACCCCCGCCTGGGTGACAGACTGAGAGAGACTCAGTCCCTCCCTACCAAAAAAGAAAGAAAGAAAGAAAGAAAGAAAGAAAGAAAGAAAGAAAGAAAGAAAGAAAAAAAAAAAAAAAAAAGAAAAAAGAAAAAAAAAACACAGGGACCGCCACCGGGCGCAGTGGCTCACACATGTAATCCCAGCACTTTGGGAGGCCGAGGTGGGCGGATCACCTGAGGTCAGGAGTTCAAGAGCAGCCTGGCCCACATGGTGAAACTCCGTCTCTACTAACATAGAAACATCTTCGGAGCATGATGGTGGGTGCCTGTAATCCCAGCTGCTCAGGAGGCTGAGACGGGAGAATCGCTTGAACCTGGGAGACGGTGGTTGCAGTGAGCCGAATCGCACCACCGCACTCCAGGCTGGGTGGCTGAGTGAGACTCTGTCTTAAAACAACAACAACAACAGCAGCAAAAAAAAAATAGCAAACGCACAAAAAAAGAACAGGCCAAAATACTCCATTGTCACTGAACGTTCCGCCACCAGACCGGAAACCCCCTGACTCAGGTCAAGGAGGTGGTGTTTCCTTCTCTCTGTCTCTGTCTCTGTCTCTCTCTCTCTCTCTCTCTCTCTCTCTCTCTCTCTCTCTCTCCCTCCCCCCCCCCAACTTTTATGTCTTGTTCAAGCAGACATGTGCAAGATTGTTACACAAGTAAACTTCTGACTGGGGGGTTCAGTGTGCAGATGATTTCATCACCCGGATAACTCAGCGCAGTACCCGACAGTTTTCGTGGTTTGGTTTTTTGTTTTGTTTTGTTTTGTTTTGTTTTTCCCTGAAGATGTCTCTCCTTCCACACCTCCTCCCTCAAGTAGGCTCCCGCCTCCCTGGTCCCCCTCGTTCTGCCCACGAGTTCTCATTATTTAGTTCCCAGTTATAGATGAGAACACGCGGTCTTTAGCTGATCGTTGCTTTCATCTTCGGCGGTGGCGGTGAAAGAGGCATGACACGAAATCGACCCTTAGGACGCTCCCCTCCGTCCACACCCCACACCCCCTCCCCACACACACCCTCATTCCTGCCCCCCCTCCTCAAACCCAAGACAGGAAGAAAGGCAGATATTAAAGTCAGAGGTCAGCCTCCAAGACGGTGGAGGCAAGGGATCTGAAAGGGTGAGCAAGCGATAGGGGTCGGGGGATGTCGTGGCCGAGCTAGCAAAAATAGGGGACCGACTTTCCAGCCCCAGCACACCCCCAATCCTCAACCGCAGCTAGCCTCTGGGTGGGGTTGCGCCTGTAAAAGCTTCTGAATGGAGAGAAGCCCAAGGCTATGGAAGGCATCAGCTCCAAGTCCGGGAAGGGAACAGGGCTTTGTGCATTGGAATGGGGCTTTAGAAGGCGGTGCTGCGGTTTCCAAAGCGACACGCCTCGCCTCGCCTCGCCTCGCCTCGCCCCGCCCCGCCTCGCCCAGAGCGAAACTCCGTCTCAAAAAAATAATAATAATTTTAAGATAATAATAATACTAAAAAATAAATAAATAAATAAATAAATAAATAAGAAATAAATAGTTAGTACAGCGGTCGTGGTCGTGAATCATTCCCCGGAGTCCAGGCGCAGTGGCTCACGCCCGTCACGCGAGCACTTTGGGACGCCGGGGCAGAAGGGTTGCAACAACATGATGAGACCCTGTCTGTGCAAAAACAGTTGAAAAGGAAGGCCGGGCGCGGCGGCTGACGCCTGCCGTCCCAGCACTTTGGGAGGCCGGGGAGGGAGAATCACCTGAGGTCGGGAGTTGGAGACCAGCCTGACCAACATGGAGAAGCCCCGTCTCTAGTAAAAATACAAAATCAACCAGACGTGGTGGTGCATACCTGCAACCCGAGCTACTACTCGGGAGGCAGACTCAGGAGAATCTCTTGAACCCGGGAGGCAGAAGTTGCGGTGAGCCGAGATCCGCGCCATTGCACTCCAGTCTGGGCAACAAGAGCGAAACTCTGTCTCGGGAAAAAGAAAAATAAAACAATAAAAATTGAAAATCATCTGGGCACAGTGGCGCATGCCCCGTGGTCCCAGGCACTACACTCTGGAGGCTGAGGTGGAAGGATCGCTTGAGTCCAGGAGCGTCCACACTGCAGTGAGTTTGGTTTTGATGGCACCACTGCCAGGGTGACAGAGTGAGACGCCGTCTGTAAATCAGTCAAGCAATCAATCAGATCACTGCAAGGAGCTCTCTATGTCTTACTTTCAATAGGTGTCTCTTCAGGCCAAGCAGGCATGGTGCCTCACGCCAGTAATCCCAGCACTTTGGGAGGCCGAGGTGGGATGAAAGAAGGAAGGAAGGAAGGAAGGAAGGAAGGAAGGAAGGAAGGAAGGAAGGAAGGAAGGACAGACAGAACAAAAAGTTTTACAACCCTTTTTTTCATAGTGTCAGGAATTTACAGATAATACAAGTAGTTTAGGTCAGGGGCCGATGTTATTAGTATTACTTTTTTTTTTTTTTTTTTAACTCCTACGGCCTGGTGGTGGTGCCAAGGTTGTCTGGCTATTTATCTGACTTTTGTTTGTTTCTAACGTTTTGCTTTCTCTCTTTCCTCCTGTCTTGTGAACTAGGCAAGGTGGGGGGAGGAGGGCAGCAGGAGCAGTAGAGGTCTCCTTCCTCATCCCCCACTTTGAGAATTTTCACTAATTAGTGGGCGGGTTCCCTTTCATTTTTACTTTTTGGGTCTTTTAGCGAGACAGAGTGATAGCGTTTTATGTAATACACTTGTGTGGAAGTTTTCTGACGAGCCATGGTAGCTACAAAACCTTTTATCATTGGAAGGAGCAAGTGTAATACACAGGGGCGCAGCAAGCAAGTAAGTTTCTTTTTTTTTTTTTTTTTTGAGACCGAGTCTCGCTCTGTCACCCAGGCTGGAGTGCTGTGGCCGGATCTCAGCTCACTGCAAGCTCCGCCTCCCGGGTTCACGCCATTCTCCTGCCTCAGCCTCCTGAGTAGCTGGGACTACAGGCGCCCGCCACCTCACCCGGCTAGTTTTTTTGTATTTTTTAGTAGAGACAGGGTTTCACCGTGTTAGCCAGGATGGTCTCGATCTCCTGACCTCGTGATCCGCCCGTCTCGGCCTCCCAAAGTGCTGGGATGACAGGCTTGAGCCACCGCGCCCGGCCAGCAAGTTTCTATTACAAGTAATACACTTACAGTGAGGGTTTTACATTTTCTACAGCTGGAAACTCTTTTCTAAATGAAGACCTAGGATCAAACCTGTGTTAAACCTGAACAGGCACATGTACTAACTTTGTCATGTCTTAAGCAGGTTAGTTTTTAACTGGGCCTTAAAACCTTTTTTTAGCAAGTAAAACAGTATTTTTTAATCAGAGAAGTTTTTACGAGCCCGACGCTTGAACTTGCGGCGTCTGTTTGGGGAAAGAGTTGGTTAAAGTCATGTTATCTTGAGGCATTAACCCTTCTGCTTCTCCAGGCCATTGGTCTCTTACGTTAGCCCTTCTATCAACATAACATGAAGAAACATCTAGGCTGCCAGCAATGTTTTCAGCCTACTGAGGAAATAGGTTTTTTTCTGTTTTTTTATTTTTATTTTTTAAATTTTTGGCTAAAGGAGGAGGTTCTGGTAACTTCTGGTTTATATGTTTAAAGAATGACTGAAAGACCTTGCGATCGTTGCTGGGCTGGACGGGTCTGGGTTTCCTAAGCAGTACGTGTACAGTGGGGACACCTTACATAGGTGTTTCTTCTAGCATGGTTATGGGTGGGGGGTGGGGTGGGGTGGTAACAACAACAAAGCAATGTATAGCATATTCATATCCAGCAAGGACGAAAGAGGTCCTCACCTGGGAAAAAGGTTGAATACAGCGACAGAACAATAGGAAAACAGTTAGTATTCTAGGAAAACTATCTGTCTTAAGATTTTTAACTACATTGACTTGCTTGATGAGTCCTCAAGCTTCGGCCGTGCATAGACTAGTCAGCTGCCGGTGTGTGACTAGAGCAGGGCTTGTGGTCCTCAGCAGCAGCTTGGAGCTTGGTCTCGTCTCAGGATCAGCCGGGCTGGATGATCTGCGCCCTGTTAGCCGGTCCACTTGTCCTGAGCTGTCGGTGTTAGCTGACTGTGGTGGATCCAAGACGCAACACCTGCAACTTTAACAGCAGTGGGAGTGGACAAGGTTACAGTATAGGGCTCATCCTATATGGGTTGTAGAAAAATTAGGTTTTACTTTAAACAGAGTCCCTAGATTTAAATGGGTGTCAGGCTTATAGGCATTATTTTTCTTTATTTAATTATGAACACTTCGTATGGCTATTTTGAAAGGCTGCATTTGCCTTTTAAAGGTTAATTTCTTTAGTTTCCGGAGGTCACCTTTTATTTGACCTACGATTTGCGGGTGGCCAACTGAACACAATCTTACAGGGCAGATACCTAGTTTGTTTGGTAGGGGTGCACCTGACTCGGAGGAGGACCGTAGGCAAAAACCTGATTTTATCTTAAGTGAATTTCCTGGCATATATCTATATATCTATCTATATCTATATCTATATCTGTATCTGTGTGTGTGTGTGTGTGTGTGTGTGTGTGTGTGTGTGTGTGTGTGTATATATATACATCTATCTATCTATCTATCTATCTATCTATCTATCTATATCTATATGGCAACCCTTTTTTTTTCGTTTTGTTTTTTGGTCGCCAGTAGCTGCTCGCTCGAGTGTCCAGTTCATGCGTTCCACCTTTTGTTGAACTTTGTGGCCGATAGGCTGCGTGTAACCTCTGTTGTATTGTTAACAGTCTTGTTAAATCTTGCACTATTCCAGCTACAGCTACAAATGCTGGCCTATTGTCTGACTTTAAAATCAGAGGTAGTCTTAAACCTGGGGATAATGTCTTTTAACAGTACTTTAGTCACTTCTTGTACTTTTTCTGTCCTGGTGGGGAAAACTGTAACTTACCCTGAAAAGGTGCAAACAAGCACTAGCCTCCAGCAGGGGGCAGTCCTGTAAAGTCTATAAGCAAGTTTTCACAAGGTATGGCTCTTTTTCCTGTTTCAGTTTCTTAGAGGAGGAGTTCCCCCCTCCCCCCATCCCCACCCCCACTCCGCCCCTTTGTCACTGTATCTAGTGGCTGAGCCTTCAGTGAGAAATTGGAATCCAGATACGGCAGAGTCTTGCTGTTTGTAACTTCTAATGTGACCATGGGCTCCTGGGAGCCTAATGAGAAGGTGCCTAGTCTGCCCTAGTCTTTACATTCTTCAGCTCCCGTCAGCCTGATCAGATGAGTGTCTGGTTCCTCCAAGGTGCAGCAGCCCTTGGCCGATGGCCTCTTTGTCTTGCGGCCTTGGCCATTTCCTGTATTGCCTTCTGAACATTTACCCTTCTAGAGTCTTTTTTTTTTTTTTCCATCTCGCACATTAATCTCTCTCTAGCCTTGTCCGGCTCTGGAATCCTTGCCTAACTTGACTTCGGTCATGTCTACATCCACGTCCGCGGCCTCTCACAATGCTGCTTCCCCCCCCCGCGTTCTCACGCTCCTACGGCCAGCTGGTGGGGCCCGAGAAACGGCACGGGCCCTGCCCCCGCCCACGCACTGCTGTCTGTCTCTCCTGTTTTCTTTTGATTCTCTATCTTTACACTTGCTTTTAGTCTTTCTTTTTCTTTTGCTCTTTTCCCTCTTTTCTAGAGTTTAACAGGCTCTTTTCTTTATACACTTGGAGGGTGAAACAGGCATACCGAGAGTCAGCGTAAATGTTTACAGTCTTACCCTCACCGAGTTCTAAGGCCCGGATTAAAGCAATGAGCCCAGCTTAACGACAGCGTCCAGGGTTACCACCGCATATTCTGCACATCTCTCCCCTCGTGGGTTGGTGAAGCTGTTCCCGTCCACGCATAGCTCCTAGTGTACTGATGCCCAAGGCTGGTCCCGGAGGTCAGATCTGCTAGAGTACACTGGAGTCCAACACCTCTACACAGTCATGCTCGACAGGGCTCTAGCTGTCGGGAGCAAGGCGGTGGGTTCAGGGTGTTCCCAGTTTAGTAGCTCAATGGTTGAAAAGGGCTGATAGATGAAAGTCTGTTGCCCACCCCCCTCCCCCCGGGATGTGGGCCTGGTCATTATAATAGACAGGTCCTCGTATCTCCCTGAGAGGCATTTACAGAGCTCGAGTAAGACCAGATCTGAGATGGCCCACTTGACTATCTCGACTTCTTTCCTTGGCCTCTGGAGGCTCCGATCCTTCCCTTCGAGGTGAGACCTGGGGCGTGTCAGCTCCTGAATCTCATTTCTGAGGGGGTTGTTGGCCTCGGTGAAGCGGGGTAGGCTGGGAAACATGGAGAAAGAATCTGTGTTATCTCTCGTGGCTCCCGTAAAAACTGGCTTCTCTTGCCGTTTCCTGGGACTCCCTTTTTAAAAAAACTCTGTGTCTGCCGGCGAAGCCGCTCTTACTTTTACTTTTGGCTATTTTGCACAAAGTTGTTAAACAGGGCTAAATTAACGCTGGCTTTGTCTATAATCTATTTCGCCGTGAGTCCATATAAAGGAATTTGATCTAGGTACACAGGCTGTCCTCCGACCCCGTCACCACCTGAACTACACGGCCAATTGTTCTCTGCCTGTAGTTCCTTCCGTGGGCCATCCAACAGCAGAAGAGGGCAATTCTAATTCACCCAGAGTTCGTGACCTCTAGGGGGTTAACTGAACTCTATAATCTCCTGCAAAACCTTTTGTAAGGTTCTGTAACATGCATTTTAGTAGGGTAAGTTGTGACGACTTGATGACTTTCCTTTTATTTTTCTTTTTGAAACGTTTTTAAGAGGGCTCCTAGCAGAGTGGGCTTACTTTGTGTCTGACCTATGTTTCTCTCGAGACGAAACAACATTCACCCTACGAGAAGGAAAGGGTAAAAGGTCACTCAGTCACGTAATTCACACTAAATCAAAATGAAAGCTAAAACCAAAGTGTCGTTAAGGGCACACCTGTTCGTCAAGCAATTTAAGCCAAACCAAAATCAGGAGCAAGACCAAAGTGGCAATCAAGGCAGGCCTGTTTATCAAGCAATTCAAGTCAAGTCAAAATCGAAACCGAAACCAAAGTATCAACCAATGAATTCAAGTCAAGTCAGAAACCAAAACCAAAGTGCCGGTAGAGGCACGCCGTGGGTGATCAGGCCACGCTTCCACTCAAACGGAGTGGGGGAAGTTCCAAAGAGCAGTCTCAGCAAGTTTCAGATGTCCGGACTGAAAGTGCCAGTTCCTTCCCAGTGTCCAGCCACTGTGCGGATCCTCCACGGGGGCGTGCTGTGCACTGCTCTTTGGAGGCGAGGCATCGCACCGGGGCAGATGCCTACCCGGCAGCACTCTGAGGATCCGCATCGCTCAAGCTGGCCAGAGTCCCCCGCAGGGATGCTCTACAGGGCAGGCATAAGCCGCCTAAGGGGCTGCCTCGACCCTCCGTGCATCACCAGCTCGCTTCCCGGTGAGGGAACCCAGAAATGTAGCAGGACAAGCCGCAGACAAAACTCCTGAGACACCGGATTAAAGAAGGAAGAGGTTTTTCATTC
>NC_133415.1:37092500-37102500 GCF_049350105.2 Macaca mulatta | reverse complement strand
AACGCGGTCATCGGCAGCGGTCGCGGCTCGGCACGGGAGCGGGCGGAGAGCCGGCTCACAGCGGAGAGCGGCGTCGCGCGCCAGACGGAGTGCCACGCGCACCCGCCGCTCGCAGCAGCCTTCCCATCCGCTAGGACGTCGGGCCCGGCCCAGCGGGATCCTCCCCCAACTCGGAAGGGGGAGGCGCGGGCCACAGTAGACGACGAGCCGCGCGCTCGGCCCCCGCCGCGGGGTCCGGCGGAACCCTCACTGTCCCCCCACCTCATCCCATCGAGGCGGGGGCAGCGGAGGAGGAGGGTTCTCTGCAGGCGAGTCGCTACGGCAGCGCTACCACAACACAGAGAGAGGCGGCGAGCCGGGGGATCCGGTACCCCAAGGCACACCTCTCGGATCGCTAGAGAAGGCTTTCTCACCGAGGGTGGGTCACGCTCCCCACCCGCCAGTCGCCCCTCGTCGGGCCCGCAGAGGCGCTCAGGGACGCCTGGGGAAGGGAGGGGGCCTGCGGCGCGAGAAGAAACCTGCGGCAACCTGGAGCGTTTGCGGTCAGGGCAGGGGCCCGGCCGGCGCGCGTGCGCACAGCCCCCAAGGCCCCCCGCCGTCCACCCACCTCCTTTCTGTGAGGCAAGGCGCCTCCAGTTAACCCACACACGACCGATCGGAGGCAGAACGGCAGCCCCTCGGCGGCCGGCCGGCGCACGCGTGGCCGGCCCGAGCCCACCGCCACCGCTCACACGGCCCGCGCTCCCCCGCCAGAGGGGAGCACGGGACGTGCGCTCGCCAGACCAGGCGGCGCCCTTCCCCGCGTGGGAGGGGCGCGTCTCACTCAACCGCCTCGACCCGCACAGCCAACGAGCTCCCTCAGGACCCACGCGCGGACACCATGGCGGCGACCGGAGGAGGGGGCGCTGGGGGCGGGAGCGACACACCACCGCTCGGCCTCGGGCACCTGAGAGACAGCCCGGGGCGCTCCAGGAGCACCGCAAAGGCCCAGGCGGAGCCAGCGCTCGTGCAATACCCGAGAGGGCAGCACGGCGGGCCAGCGGGACAGCACCCCCACCGCCGCGGAGGGGGGCGGCCCACGAGGCGACGACCACAAGAGGCGAAAGCGAGGAGTGCCTGCTGCGTCAGAGGACCCCCGCTGACCCACGCCGGACGCCACGAGGCAGACGGCGGGGTCGGGACAGCGAGGTCGGGCCGGGTTCCGCACCCCAGTGCCTCCCAACGCACCGCCCGCAGGCGGGGATGGGAGACGGGGGAAACCCCGCGGGCGGGACGAGAAGAACGGGTCTCATTCACCACGAATGCCCGCCCCTCGCCCGTCGCGGCTCGGTCCCGGCCCGGGAGAGCGTGACATCACCACATCGATCAGGGAAAGCATCCCCGGAGCAGGGTCGGCCAGCCAGCCACAGCCTCCCCAGAGGCCAGCGAGCAGATCAGCCTGGCCATCCCCAGCTCCAGGACAGGGGCGGCAGACAACCCGGCAGAGACGAGGAATGCCTGACACGCACGGCACGGAGCCAGCGGGAGTGGGGTTGTCTCGGCCGCCCCAGGTGCCCGCAGCGGGGAGCGCACGGTGGCAGGGTAAGCCCGCGCCACCTTCCCCGCCGCCCCCAGGTGGGTCAGAGACCCGGACCCAAGGCGGCACCGGGAGCTGGGACGCTCGGATGCATGAGAGACCGGGCACACGGGCCCCAGCAGGCGGCTCAAGCACGAGCAGGGCCGGCTAGCCGGGTCACCGGGAGGCCGAAGACCCGCGACGCATCCAAGAGACCCAACCTCTCCAGCGACAGGTCGCCAGAGGACAGCGTGTCAGCAATAACCCGGTGGCCCAAAATGCCGGCTCGGAGTGAAACATATACCTCCCCAGGAGACAGGAGGTCGAGTCACCGACCACGCCGCCGGCCCAGGGAACCCGCGACACGGGCATCTGTCCCCAAAATCGCCACCATCGCAGCCAGACACGGAGCACCCAGGGCCCTCTGGTCGACCCCAGGACACACGCCGGAGCAGCGCCGGGCCAGGGACGTCCTCCCGGCCACCCGTGCCACGCAGGGGCCGGCCCGAGTCTCCAGAGCGAGACTCGGAAGCGTTTCCGGCCGTCCCCTCGTACGACCGGGACACACGAGGGACCGAAGGCCGGCCAGGTGTGACCTCTCGGGCCGCACGCGCGCTCAGGGAGCGCTCTCCGACTCCCCACGGGGACTTGCAAACAACAGGTCACGGCAGAGGGACCGCTCCCCGGCACCCGGGGGACGAGGCAGGACGGTCCCCGGCTCCCCACGGGGACTTGCAGAAAAAATTCGGCCGCTGCCTCAGACGGCCAGGATGCGCGCGGGCCCGCGACCGGGCCGGGAAGGGTGTCCCCAGCCTCCCACCCCAAGCCCGGTGGGTCCCCGCGGGTCGCGGGTCAGGCCTCGGGAGCCGCGGCGTGCTGGTCGACCAACCCCGGCAGCCCCACACCCGGCTCTGGCCCGAAAGCGCAGCGACAACCTCTCCCCACATAAGCCTGCACGCCTGAGCTCTGACTCACAAGTGACGCGCCAGAGCTCTGGCGCGACCGGGACAGCCCGGCTGACGACCGCGGTCTTTCCGGAGCTCTGCCTAGCTCACAGCGGGGACGGTCCCCTCCCTCGGCAGCTGCCACCGCAGCTCCGGAAGCCAAGGGAACGATATAAAAGCGGCCGCCAGATGGAGTCCGACAACCGTCGCGAACGTCACCAAGACAGATCCGGATGGCAGGCCGGCCCGCGGACCGCAAAACCGAAACCGTGAGTCGAGAGACGCTATCCCGAGGCCGAAAACGCAGCCCCTGTACCCCAACCCCACAGAAACGGTCCCCAAACCCTGTCTCTGCATGGACCGCGACACAGTCAGAAGACAACCCACGGCGTGTGGATGTTCGGAGAGGCATCTCGGTGGGAGAAACAACAAGCAAGGACTCGGTCGCGGGTCGTTGAGGACACAGGGAGACACAGAATGCGTAGGCTCTTCCTGAATCCAGACAGAGAAGGAGGGAGGGAGGGAGGGAGGGAGGGAGGGAGGGAGGGAGGAAAGGCAGGCAGGCAGGCAGGCAGGCAAACATAAAGAAGGAAACAGAGAAAGAAAGAAAGGAAGGAAAACCTAAAGGAGAGAAAGAAAGAAAAGAGAAGAAAAGAGAAGACAAATATTAATATAAGTATTTCCATTTGTATATAGGTATAACATATAAAACTACATTAAAATAGAAAAAAATTTATATGCATACACATGAATGAACAGATAAAAATGAATAAACAAAAAATAAGATAACATAACATAAGCAAATAGGCCAGGCGCGGTGGCTGACGCCTGTGATCCCAGCACTTTCAGAGGCTGGGGGAGAGAGAGAGAAAAAAAATGAAAGAAAGAAAGAAAGAAAGAAAGAAAGAAAGAAAGAAAGAAAGAAAGAAAGAAAGAAAGAGAGAGAGAGAGAGAGAGAGAGAAAGAAAGAAAGAAAGAAAGAAAGAAAGGAAGAAAGAAAGAAAGAGAGAGAGAAAGAAAGACAGAAAGAAAGAAAGAAGAAAGAGAGAGAGAGAGGGAGAAAGACAGCGAGAAAGAAAGACGAGAGAAGAAAGAAAAAAAAAGAAAGAGGAAAGACAGGAAGAAAGACAAAGCAAGAAAGCAAGAAAACAAGACAGCAAGAAAGCACGACAGAAAGAGAGAAAGAGACAGAAAGAAAAAGCAAGAAAGCAGCAGAGAGAGAGAGAGAGAGAGAGAGAGAGAGAGAGAGAGAGGCGCGAGGCGAGGCGAGGCGAGGCGAGGCGAATCTACCTGCTTTCACTACATGTGGGGAGAATCAGGAAAGCCCCCACTAACAACAAGGCCTGAAGTGGAGCTGCCATCTGTGAAATCCGAGCAGAAGAGTCCACACGGGTTAAAGACACGAAGAAAGACAGGGAAACAACTGCTCAAAGAGAAGAACAATCTGGCCCAGCCAGGGTCTGTCTCCTGAAGTTGTGTGGGCAACGAGGGAGTGGGACGGAGGGAGGGAGTGGGACGGAGGGAGGGAGGGCCTCCGAGGCTCGTGTCAAACAATAAATGATAATAAAATAAAAGGAAGTTAAAAAAAAAAATTGCGCATCATTCGTAGCATCACTGACGCCTCGAAAGGCGAGAGGCATGTGTTTATGTCACTGTGGGACTGTTTTCTTTTTTCTTTTCTCTTTTTCTTCCCTCTCTTCCCGGAAACTCACTTTTTAATTATTTCATTTTCCTTTTCTTTTTTTTTTTTTAATTTTTAATTTTACTTTCATTTTTACTTTTATTTTTAATTGCTTGAGAGGTTGTCTCCCTCTCTCGCCCAGGCTGGTGTACAGTGGCGCGATCTCGGCTCACTGCAACCTCCGCCTCCCAGGTTCAAGTGATTCTCCTGCCTCAGCTCGGCCTCCCGAGTAGCTGAGATTACAGAGGCGCACGACCATGCCCGGCTAATTTTTGGTATTTTGACTAGAGACGGACGGGGTTTCACCATACTGGCCCTGCTCGTCTGACCACCTCGTGATCCAGCGATCCACCACCCTCGGCGTCCCAAAGTGCTGGGATGACAGGCTTGAGCCACCGCGCCGGGCCTAGTTATTCCTTTTATTTTATTTCTAATTTTTAATTGTACGTATGCACGTATGCATGTATGTATGTATGTATGTATGTATGTATGTATGCATGCATGCATGTATCTATCCTTTTCTTTTTTTTTGAGACGGACAGAGAGAGACAGTGAGAAACAGAGAGAGAGAGAGAGAGACAGACAGACAGACAGAGAGAGAGAGAGAGAAACAGACGGGGGGGGAGAGAGAGAGAGAGAGAGAGAGAGAGAGAGAGAGAGACCAACAGACAGAAGGACAGGCAGAGAAAGAGAGTAAGACAGAAGACAGACACAGGGAGAGAGACAAGCGGGGGGGGGGGGAGAGAGAGAGAGAGAGAGAGAGAGAGAGAGAGCTCCCAGACATCACGAAGCCGTTTCAATGACATATTCTCTCTGGTCTTTGTCTGGGGATATTCAGTTTTTCAACGTAGGCCTCAAGGGCTCCCAGATGTCCCTTTCGAATCTCTACAAAGAGAGTGTCTCCAACCTGCCTAATCAAAACAAAGGTGTAACCCTTTAGGATGAGTCCACACATCGCAAAGCAGTTTCTCAAATACATTCTTTCTAATTTTCATCTGGGAATATTAGGTGATTCACCATAGGCCTAAAGGGACTCCCAAAAATCCATTCAGAGAGACTGCCCAAAAAAAGTGTTTCTAACCTGATGAATCCAAAGAATGGTGTATCGCTAAGAGATCAATCTACGCATCACAAATCAATGTGACAGATAGCCTCTCTCTGGTTTTAATCTGTGGATAGTCTGCTTTCCAACGTAGGCCTCAATGGGTTTCCAAATGTCCCCTCACAGATTCTACGGAAAGCGTGTTTCCAACCTCCTGGTTCAAAAGAATTATCCGTTCGAGGTGAATCCACACGTCAAAAAGCAGTTTCACCAGCAGCAGTTTTTCTCCTTTTCCTCTGGGGATGTTCACTTTCACCAGGAGCCACAAAGGGCTCCCAAATGTCCCTTCGAAGATTCTGCAAAGAACTGCTTCCAATCGGCCGCGTGCAGCGGCTCACGCCTGTCATCCCAGCATTTTGGGAGGCAGAGGCGGGTGGATCACCTGAGGTCAGGAGTTCGAGACCAGCCTGGCCAAAACGGTGAAACCCCATCTCTACCAAGAACACAAAAAATTTGCCGGGCTTGGTAGCGGGTGCCTGTGATCCCAACTACTTGGGAGGCTGAGGCAGGAGAATCCCTTCAACTGGAAGGCAGAGGTTGCAGTGAGCCGAGATGGTGTCACTGCACTCCAGCCTGGGGGACAGAGTGAGAGTCTGTCTTAAAAAAAATAAAAACATTAAGAAAAAAATACTACTACTACAACAACAACAACAACAACAACAACAACAACAACAACAACAAAATGCTTCCAATCTGCTGAATCAACAGAAAGGTTTAACTCAGTAAGAGGAATCTACACATCGCTAAAAAGCAGTTTTACAGATAGCTTCTTGTTAGTTTTTATCTACAGTTTCCTGGTTTTCACCCTAGGCCTCGAATAGCTCCCAAATGTCCTTTTGCAGATTCTACAAAAGGGCCGCTTCCAACCTGGTATATCAAAAGAAAGGTTTCACTCTGTGAGATGAATCCACACACGACAAAGCAGTTTCAGAGACAGCTTCTTTCTAGTTTTTATTTGGGGATATTCGGTTTTTCACACTAGGCCTCAGTGGGCTCCCAAAGGTATACTCGCGGATTCTACAGAAAGAGTGCTTCAAACCTCCTCAATCAAAAATTAGTTGTAATTCGGTGCCATGAATCCACACATCACAAAGCGGTATCATAGAGAGCTTCTTTCTATTTCTCTGGTGGGGATACTCGGTTTTTCACAACAGGCCCCAGTGGGCTCCCAAATGTCCATTCTGCTTCCAAACTGCTGAATCCAAAGGCAGTTTTAACTCGGTATGATGAATCCACACGTCACAAAGCTGTTTCATGAAGACCTTCTCTCTCGTTTTTATCTGAAAACATAAGATTTTTTCACCATACGACACAAGGGTCTCCGAAATGTACACAGACAGATTCAACAAAAAAACCCTTCCAACCTGCTGAGTAAAAAGAAAGGTTTAACTCTGCGAGACGAATACACACACGACAAAGCAGCTTCACAGAGAATGGTGTTTTTTGTTTGTTTGTTTGCTTGCTTGCTTGCTTGCTTGCTTGCTTTTTGGTTTGTTTTCTTGGTTTTTTTTTTTTTTTTTTTTTTTTTTTTGGAGACGCACTTTCGCTCTTGTTGCTCAGACTGGAGCGCAATGGCGCCATCTCGCCTCACTGCGACCTCCGCCTCCCAGGTTCAAGCAATTCTCCTGCCTCCGTTTCCCTTCCCGAGTAGCTGGGATTACAGGCATGTGCCACCACGCCCGGCTAATTTTGTATTTTCAGTAGAGACGGGGTTTCTCCATGTGGGTCAGTCTGGTCTCGAACTGCCGACCTCAGGTGATCTGCCAGCCTCGGCCTCCCAAAGTGCTGGGATGACAGGCGTGAGCCACCGCGCCCGTACAATTGTATTGTATCGTATTGTATTGTATTTACATTGATTGATTGATTGATTGATGCTGCCTGATCAAAGGTCACTCAGGCCCAGTCGTCAAAGTGGCGATTTCCTAGGCAACAAGGAAGGGGGGAGCTTGGAGGTGGGGGCGGGGGCGGTGGAGAAGACACAGTTGCCCCAGGCTGTGCGCAGGCGGCCTGAGCTTCCTTCCTCTGTTGAGGCCTCCATTTTCAGAGTAACAGTGGCCGCTAGGTGATGCCCGACGTCTGCCAATGAGACTGTCAGCCCGGAATGAATTGGGATCGCCTGGAGGGGGAGGCGGGAGGGGGAAGGATGGAGGCCCCCACAGCACAGTGGGTCACCGCGCCCTTCCAGGCGATCCCCACAACTAATCGACCAGGGCCCCTGGGGGCACACAGCCTAAGACCCCAGCCATCGGATCATCTGGAACTTCTGTCCGAAGACGAGAGACGAGAGACCGACTGGAAATTCTCTCGGTCAAGGTCCAAACGTAAAAGAATCACTGACACAGACACCAGGACTAACTAAGACAATTTGTAAAAGTTTCCGTGTTTTGGGTGAATCCGCGTATTTCTGGATCACAAAATTACTGATTTTGAACATTGCGGTTTTTCCACTCCTTACGTGTACGGTCCTGTGATAGACAGACCAGGGGACTCCTCAGCTCAGAGTCCATGAGGCCAGAAGCTGACATCCTAAATTTCTATGTAGAATGAATTTCAGCAAGCCAGCCAAACACTCTGCCGTAAAACTGTCCGGAAGACAAGCGGTGGTGTTTCGGGGGCGGATTTGGGGGGGGGGGGGGAGCCGGGTGCGGTACGCTCACGCCTGTCATCCCCGCACTTTGGGAGGCCGAGGGCAGGCGGATCCCTCGAGATGGTGGCCATTGCACTCCAGCGTGGGCAACAAGAGCGAAAACTCCGTCCAAAACAAGAACAACAACAGAAACGTGAAGTGCCGTCTGCTGTTCTTTTTGCTTCCCACCCCGAGAAGAACAGAATACAGCTGTTGTCTCCCTGCCCGCCTGCCTGCCTGCCTGCCTGCCTGCCTGCCTGTCTGCGTGCCTGTCTGTCTGTCTGTCTGTCTGTCTGTCTGTCTGTGACAGGGTCTCGCTCTGTCTTTCGCCCAGACTGGAGTGCAGTGACACCATTGTGGCTCACTGCAGCCTCAACTTCCCCGGGGTTAGGGGATTCTTCTAAGGGATCCTACGGCCTCGGCCTCCCAAAGTGTTGGGGTTACAGGCGTGAGCCATCAGCACCCGGCCTGAGTTCATACATCTGGTCTCACTACGCCTTAACCACACGCCCGTGAAGCACTCAAGTCAAGAGAGAGTCGGCAAGAGACTTTCAGCATTCTCTCCCAAAACCAGTGAGGTGGATGGCGGCCCTGTGTTTCCCAAGCTCCTGTGGTTTTAAGTGGCCACGCGTAGAGGATAGATAGATTTAAAATGTTTCCAGAGAGGCGCAAGCCACAGTCATTCAGGACATCCGAGCGCGAGATGGGGTTTCTGACAGCGACTTAAGGGCCAGGGAGGGCCAGAGTCTGCCGAGGCCCTCGTTCCAGTGGTGGGGCCGATGGAACCCAAGGCTGAGGGAGCCAGCAGTCCGCACAGAGAGAGCTCCAGCCCTAGGCCCCACCGTGCAGACCGACTCAGAAGGAAGAGAGTCCCTCATCCTACATACGTCACATCCCTCCACTGAACTTGGGAGCGGATCCGTTTTCCAAACATGAGGTGACTCTCGGTTCGAAATGGATCACAAGGGGCCGGGCTTTCCAGAGTCGGCATGATAAAGCAGTCATTCTGTGGCACAGAACGAGGTGTGGCTCTTATCTAGACTCCGCAGTGAAAGCCAGTGAAACAGGGCGAAACCCCGTGTCTACTAAAAATTAAAAGAGGAGCCGGGCATGGTGCCGCTTGAAGGCAGGAGAATCGCTGGAACCCGGGAGGCAGAGGTTGCAGTGAGCTGAGATCACACCACTGCACTCCAGCCTGGGGGACAGAGCGAGACCGCATCTCAGAAACAGACAAACACACAAAGCCAATCAAGGTGTTTAACTCAACGTGTCACCCACGGGTCTCTCGACAGGATACATCCAGCACCCGGGGAAACAGGGAAACGTCGAGGGGTGGGGTGGAATCTATTTTGTGGCCCCAAGGGAGGGTTTGAGAGATACTCCCGCAAAGGTGACTGCCTAAGGAAGCCCCTCCGTCCAAGAAGCGATAGTCATTTCTAGCCTGTAGCCACCCACGAGGGAGAATCGGGCTCTCTGCAGAACCCCCCACCCCCCGACTCGTGAAATGGTCTCTCTCACTCTGTCAGGCTCTATTCACGCCGTGTGGTTTTGTAACCTCCAGCGTGTGTGCGTGGGGTGGGGGATGGGGTGGGGTGGGGTGGGGGCGGCTGTGGACAGAGGAGGGGAAAAAGCGATGGTGTCCCACGGGTGCCCGGGACGTGGGTCGTGGTTGGGGTGGCCAGAGCCTAGGGAACTCATCGCCTGTCAGGACGTCTCCCCCTCCAGGTCCCCTCTCTGCCCTACGCTCCACATCTTCGCAGTTCAGTGGAGACCTTGTGGATGGAAGTCGCTGTCCCTTTGGACTTTAGCCGAGGAAGGCCGGGCTCCCAGGTGTCTCCCGGGAGTTGGGGCCTCGGGCAGGCTCGCAAGGATGCTGACGGTGATGGTGACGGTGATGTACATTGGAGTCCTCGGGCCAATGCACAGGGATCCCTTTGACCTCGTTGGGAGAGGTCAGCTTTGCGGAGTCCCGTGCATCCTTCCGGAGACTCATCCAGCGCTAGCAAGCGTGGTCCCGAGGATCCCAGCTCTCAGCAGAGGCACTTTTGTTCACGCAGGATCCTGGGCAGGAAAGTTCTCAGCAGGCTTAGGC
>NC_133415.1:37077500-37090000 GCF_049350105.2 Macaca mulatta | reverse complement strand
CCTACGGAGGGAGGCCTGAGGAGCGAAGCGGGGAGGGGGAGAAACCCCACAACTCCAGACCAGCCCGCTTGCCCACGCGGGTCAAGGGCTATGCCATCGGCCCAAGCTGCCTCTGGGGAAGTGGGACCGTGCCGCCCCCATCTCAAAAAACGGTGGCCACTACCACCGATGCAAATGTCAGCCTGGCAAGAATGAGATCGCCGGCAAGGGGTGGGGGAAGGGGAGAGAAGACGGAGGCACACCCGGCTGGCTCCGGAACGTTTCCAAGCAGGATGTTGGGAGGCGGGGGGTGGGGAGGTTGAGGGGAACCCACCTCACTGACTCACTAAATTCAGGTACAGGGACGTGGGGGAGGGGGGGAGCCGCGGCGGGGTGCGGGGTGGGGGGGGGCACTTGAAAATTAAACTGACCCCTCATACAGCCCAAGTAGAAGAGTCTATGCGCATTAAAGAAACCAACACACAAAGAAAACTAAAGCGCCGATAAAAGAACAATAGGGCCCCCCGCCAGGGCGGAGGTTACCTAGGCAACGAGGGAGAGAGGGAGGGGCCTCCAGAAGGGAGGGCGAGAAACCGGTTGCCCCGGGCTCGGTGAAGTTTCGGCGAGACCTCCCTCCGTGCCACCTCGACTTTCAGTAACAGTGGCCGCTAGGTGATGCCCGAAGACAACCGATGCCTGCAAGTGTCAGTCATCACGGAAAAGAAGTGAAGGATGGATCGCTCTGGGTCGGGGTGGAGGTTGGGGAGGGGGATGCGGCGGAGGCACACCGCGTCGCCGGCGTCTCCCGGATCCCTCTCAGACCAGGCCATTTCCGGGCCCAGGGAGTCCTCCCACGCGATGCCCGCGACTGGTCGACCAGAACCCCCAGGGGCACAGCCAAAGTTTCTGCCCCTGGGATCACCTGGCACTTCCATTCCCCCAGAGAGAAGAGAGGACCAGGGGTGCGGGGCGCGTGGAGGACGCCAGGGGTGGAGGTGGGAGCTACCAAAGACACAAGTGCGGTCATTAGCGTGTCAGAGTGGACTCCAGACCCACGACCTCAGAGAGGCAATCCCTGAACGAGTGTTAGTGCATGACATCCACGCTCCCGGACACGGCGTGGATTTCACGGGGAAAGCAGTGCACATCACACTCCCTTCCTGTTCCGGGGCAAGATTTTGCTCCCGAAGTACCCATTTCTCAACCGTGTTCCCCAAAGTCCACCCTGTCGTGAATCAGTCATGAATCTAGTCAGTACGGTGAATCGCGGAGCAGCCACATCCCACCACGAAGATCGGAGTCCGCACACTACACATCGCCCCACGCGGTGTCTCCCCACAAGAACATCACCGCCGTCCTAGCCGAGTAGTGATACAGTGCCATTTCTTTCATTTTCTCTTTCTCGCTTGCTATTTATTTATTTATTTATTTATTTATTTTTGAGACAGAGTCTCACTCACTCTACAGCCCAAGCTGTAGCGCTGTGGCACGATCTCGGCTCACGGCAACCCCCGCCTCCCAGGTTCAAGCGATTCTCCCGCCTCCGACTCCCGAGTAGCTGGGATCACAGGGGTCTGCCCCACCGCACCCGACTCAGTTTTGTAGTTTTAGTAGAGACGGGGTTTCACCACGTGGGCCAGGCTGGTCTTGAACTCCTGACCTCCTGATCCGCCCGCCTCGGCTTCCCAAAGTGCTGGGGTGACAGACGTGAGCCACCGCGTTCAGCCCCTACGGTGCCATTGCTTGGAAATCACTCGTGGGAACACACACTTATGGGTCACGTGTGAAGAATTTTCCTTTGTCTATTTTTTTTCCCCTTTTTTTCGTGTGTGTGTGTGTGTGTGTGTGTGTGTGTGTGTGTGTGTGTGTGCGTGCGTGTGCGCGCGCGGTGGGACGGAGTTTCGCTCTTGCTGCCCAGGCTGGAGTGCAATGGCGCGATCTCGGCTCACTGCAACCTCCGCTTGCCAGGTTCCAGCGATTCTCCTGCGTCTGCCTCCCGAGTAGCTGGGATTACAGGCCTGCGCCCCCATGCCCGGCTAATTTTGTATTTTTAGTAGAGACGGGGTTTCTTCATGTGGGTCAGGCTGGCCTCGAACTCCCGACCTCAGGTGATCCACCCGCCTCGGCCTTCCAAAATGCTGGGATGACGGGCATGAGCCACCGTGCCCGGCCTTAGCCGTTTATTTTAAAGTCGAGGAGCTTATCAGGGAAATACGAGAAGTTTGGACATCACAGGTGACAGAGAGAAAGGTCTGCAAATGGCCCTTCCATCCAAGTGGGGACCCGGCCTCGATCTCCCGAAATCATGCACCCAGTGGGGAAGCCCGGCAAGGCCCGTCTGTGTAGATTCCTCTCGGCCTCTCTAAGCACGCACTTCTCACTTTGGTGGAAGGGGCAGGGCCCTCTCTGGGACGGGGGAATCTGACAGACAAAGAGACAGACGTAGAAAAAGAGAGATCGACAGACAGAGACAGAGAGAAACGGACAGAAAGAGCGAGAGAGCGAGAGAGCGAGAGCGAGAGCGAGAGAGAGAGAGAAACAGACTAGACAGGGAGGGGGAGAGAGGGAGAGAGACAGACAGAGACAGACAGACAGGCAAAAAAGAGAGTAAGACAGAAGACAGACACAGTGAGTGAGAGACACAGGTAGAGAGAGAGAGAGAGAGAGAGAGAGAGAGAGAGAGACAGAGAGACAGAGAGAAAGAGAGGGACAGGCAGACAGATAAAGAGAGTGACAGAGAAAGACATAGACGGACAGTGAGAGACAGAGAGAAAGAGACAGAGAGAGAGAGAGAGAGAGAGAGAGAGAGAGAGAGAGAGAGGCAGACAGACAGACAGGCAAAGAAAGAGAGTAAGACAGAAGACAGACACAGTGAGAGAGACAGGAAAGACAGAAACGGACAGAGAGAGACAGAGAGGAACAGACAGAAAGAGAGAGGGTCCTAGCCCAATAGCGATACAGTGCCATTTCTTTCATTTCCTCTTTCTTTCCTTCTTTCTTTCTTTCTTTCTTTCTTTCTTTCTTTCTTTCTTTCTTCTTTTTTTATTTTTTTATTTTTTTGAGACGGAGTCTTGCTCTGTCACCCAGGCTGGAGTGCAGTGGCGCGATCGCAGCTCCCTGCAACCTCCGCCTCCCGGGTTCACACCATTCTCCGGCCTCAACCTCCCGAGTAGCTGGGACTACAGGCGCCGGCCACTACACCCAGATAATTCGTTTGTTTTTTTTGGAGAGACGGGGTTTCACCATGTTAGCCAGGATGGTCTCGATCTCCTGACCTGGCGATCCGCCCGCCTCAGCCTCCCAAAGTACTAGGATGACAGACGTGAGCCACTGCGTTCAGTCTACAGTGCCGTATCTCAGAAATCACTCACAGGAACAGACACTTACAGGTCATGTGTAGAGTTTCTTTTTTTGTTTTGTTTTGTTTTGTTTTGTTTTGTTCCGTTTTGTTTTGTTTTGCACGAGGAGGTGGCGGGATGGAGTTTCGCTCTTGCGTCCCAGGATGGAGTGAAATGGCAGAGGGGACTCAGGGAGTCAACCTATGGCAGAGATGGCACGTCATTCAGAGCGTAACGTCCACAGCGAAAGGTGGTAGGGCCGGCACTTTTAAAGGCTGAAATCCCGGCGGCTCAGGCCTGTCGTCCTCGCACTTTGGGAGGCCCAGGAGAACGGATCACTTGAGGTCAGGAGTTCGAGACCAGTGCGGCCAACATGGAGAAACCCCGTCTCTACTCAAAATACAAAAATTAGCCGGATGTGGTGGTGTGCGCCTGTAATCCCAGCCACTGAAGAAGAATCACTGGAATCCGGGAGGCAGAGGTTGCAGTGAGCCGAGGGAGTGCCACTGCACCCCCGCCTGGGTGACAGACTGAGAGAGACTCAGTCCCTCCCTACCAAAAAAGAAAGAAAGAAAGAAAGAAAGAAAGAAAGAAAGAAAGAAAGAAAGAAAGAAAAAAAAAAAAAAAAAAGAAAAAAGAAAAAAAAAACACAGGGACCGCCACCGGGCGCAGTGGCTCACACATGTAATCCCAGCACTTTGGGAGGCCGAGGTGGGCGGATCACCTGAGGTCAGGAGTTCAAGAGCAGCCTGGCCCACATGGTGAAACTCCGTCTCTACTAACATAGAAACATCTTCGGAGCATGATGGTGGGTGCCTGTAATCCCAGCTGCTCAGGAGGCTGAGACGGGAGAATCGCTTGAACCTGGGAGACGGTGGTTGCAGTGAGCCGAATCGCACCACCGCACTCCAGGCTGGGTGGCTGAGTGAGACTCTGTCTTAAAACAACAACAACAACAGCAGCAAAAAAAAAATAGCAAACGCACAAAAAAAGAACAGGCCAAAATACTCCATTGTCACTGAACGTTCCGCCACCAGACCGGAAACCCCCTGACTCAGGTCAAGGAGGTGGTGTTTCCTTCTCTCTGTCTCTGTCTCTGTCTCTCTCTCTCTCTCTCTCTCTCTCTCTCTCTCTCTCTCTCTCCCTCCCCCCCCCCAACTTTTATGTCTTGTTCAAGCAGACATGTGCAAGATTGTTACACAAGTAAACTTCTGACTGGGGGGTTCAGTGTGCAGATGATTTCATCACCCGGATAACTCAGCGCAGTACCCGACAGTTTTCGTGGTTTGGTTTTTTGTTTTGTTTTGTTTTGTTTTGTTTTTCCCTGAAGATGTCTCTCCTTCCACACCTCCTCCCTCAAGTAGGCTCCCGCCTCCCTGGTCCCCCTCGTTCTGCCCACGAGTTCTCATTATTTAGTTCCCAGTTATAGATGAGAACACGCGGTCTTTAGCTGATCGTTGCTTTCATCTTCGGCGGTGGCGGTGAAAGAGGCATGACACGAAATCGACCCTTAGGACGCTCCCCTCCGTCCACACCCCACACCCCCTCCCCACACACACCCTCATTCCTGCCCCCCCTCCTCAAACCCAAGACAGGAAGAAAGGCAGATATTAAAGTCAGAGGTCAGCCTCCAAGACGGTGGAGGCAAGGGATCTGAAAGGGTGAGCAAGCGATAGGGGTCGGGGGATGTCGTGGCCGAGCTAGCAAAAATAGGGGACCGACTTTCCAGCCCCAGCACACCCCCAATCCTCAACCGCAGCTAGCCTCTGGGTGGGGTTGCGCCTGTAAAAGCTTCTGAATGGAGAGAAGCCCAAGGCTATGGAAGGCATCAGCTCCAAGTCCGGGAAGGGAACAGGGCTTTGTGCATTGGAATGGGGCTTTAGAAGGCGGTGCTGCGGTTTCCAAAGCGACACGCCTCGCCTCGCCTCGCCTCGCCTCGCCCCGCCCCGCCTCGCCCAGAGCGAAACTCCGTCTCAAAAAAATAATAATAATTTTAAGATAATAATAATACTAAAAAATAAATAAATAAATAAATAAATAAATAAGAAATAAATAGTTAGTACAGCGGTCGTGGTCGTGAATCATTCCCCGGAGTCCAGGCGCAGTGGCTCACGCCCGTCACGCGAGCACTTTGGGACGCCGGGGCAGAAGGGTTGCAACAACATGATGAGACCCTGTCTGTGCAAAAACAGTTGAAAAGGAAGGCCGGGCGCGGCGGCTGACGCCTGCCGTCCCAGCACTTTGGGAGGCCGGGGAGGGAGAATCACCTGAGGTCGGGAGTTGGAGACCAGCCTGACCAACATGGAGAAGCCCCGTCTCTAGTAAAAATACAAAATCAACCAGACGTGGTGGTGCATACCTGCAACCCGAGCTACTACTCGGGAGGCAGACTCAGGAGAATCTCTTGAACCCGGGAGGCAGAAGTTGCGGTGAGCCGAGATCCGCGCCATTGCACTCCAGTCTGGGCAACAAGAGCGAAACTCTGTCTCGGGAAAAAGAAAAATAAAACAATAAAAATTGAAAATCATCTGGGCACAGTGGCGCATGCCCCGTGGTCCCAGGCACTACACTCTGGAGGCTGAGGTGGAAGGATCGCTTGAGTCCAGGAGCGTCCACACTGCAGTGAGTTTGGTTTTGATGGCACCACTGCCAGGGTGACAGAGTGAGACGCCGTCTGTAAATCAGTCAAGCAATCAATCAGATCACTGCAAGGAGCTCTCTATGTCTTACTTTCAATAGGTGTCTCTTCAGGCCAAGCAGGCATGGTGCCTCACGCCAGTAATCCCAGCACTTTGGGAGGCCGAGGTGGGATGAAAGAAGGAAGGAAGGAAGGAAGGAAGGAAGGAAGGAAGGAAGGAAGGAAGGAAGGAAGGACAGACAGAACAAAAAGTTTTACAACCCTTTTTTTCATAGTGTCAGGAATTTACAGATAATACAAGTAGTTTAGGTCAGGGGCCGATGTTATTAGTATTACTTTTTTTTTTTTTTTTTTAACTCCTACGGCCTGGTGGTGGTGCCAAGGTTGTCTGGCTATTTATCTGACTTTTGTTTGTTTCTAACGTTTTGCTTTCTCTCTTTCCTCCTGTCTTGTGAACTAGGCAAGGTGGGGGGAGGAGGGCAGCAGGAGCAGTAGAGGTCTCCTTCCTCATCCCCCACTTTGAGAATTTTCACTAATTAGTGGGCGGGTTCCCTTTCATTTTTACTTTTTGGGTCTTTTAGCGAGACAGAGTGATAGCGTTTTATGTAATACACTTGTGTGGAAGTTTTCTGACGAGCCATGGTAGCTACAAAACCTTTTATCATTGGAAGGAGCAAGTGTAATACACAGGGGCGCAGCAAGCAAGTAAGTTTCTTTTTTTTTTTTTTTTTTGAGACCGAGTCTCGCTCTGTCACCCAGGCTGGAGTGCTGTGGCCGGATCTCAGCTCACTGCAAGCTCCGCCTCCCGGGTTCACGCCATTCTCCTGCCTCAGCCTCCTGAGTAGCTGGGACTACAGGCGCCCGCCACCTCACCCGGCTAGTTTTTTTGTATTTTTTAGTAGAGACAGGGTTTCACCGTGTTAGCCAGGATGGTCTCGATCTCCTGACCTCGTGATCCGCCCGTCTCGGCCTCCCAAAGTGCTGGGATGACAGGCTTGAGCCACCGCGCCCGGCCAGCAAGTTTCTATTACAAGTAATACACTTACAGTGAGGGTTTTACATTTTCTACAGCTGGAAACTCTTTTCTAAATGAAGACCTAGGATCAAACCTGTGTTAAACCTGAACAGGCACATGTACTAACTTTGTCATGTCTTAAGCAGGTTAGTTTTTAACTGGGCCTTAAAACCTTTTTTTAGCAAGTAAAACAGTATTTTTTAATCAGAGAAGTTTTTACGAGCCCGACGCTTGAACTTGCGGCGTCTGTTTGGGGAAAGAGTTGGTTAAAGTCATGTTATCTTGAGGCATTAACCCTTCTGCTTCTCCAGGCCATTGGTCTCTTACGTTAGCCCTTCTATCAACATAACATGAAGAAACATCTAGGCTGCCAGCAATGTTTTCAGCCTACTGAGGAAATAGGTTTTTTTCTGTTTTTTTATTTTTATTTTTTAAATTTTTGGCTAAAGGAGGAGGTTCTGGTAACTTCTGGTTTATATGTTTAAAGAATGACTGAAAGACCTTGCGATCGTTGCTGGGCTGGACGGGTCTGGGTTTCCTAAGCAGTACGTGTACAGTGGGGACACCTTACATAGGTGTTTCTTCTAGCATGGTTATGGGTGGGGGGTGGGGTGGGGTGGTAACAACAACAAAGCAATGTATAGCATATTCATATCCAGCAAGGACGAAAGAGGTCCTCACCTGGGAAAAAGGTTGAATACAGCGACAGAACAATAGGAAAACAGTTAGTATTCTAGGAAAACTATCTGTCTTAAGATTTTTAACTACATTGACTTGCTTGATGAGTCCTCAAGCTTCGGCCGTGCATAGACTAGTCAGCTGCCGGTGTGTGACTAGAGCAGGGCTTGTGGTCCTCAGCAGCAGCTTGGAGCTTGGTCTCGTCTCAGGATCAGCCGGGCTGGATGATCTGCGCCCTGTTAGCCGGTCCACTTGTCCTGAGCTGTCGGTGTTAGCTGACTGTGGTGGATCCAAGACGCAACACCTGCAACTTTAACAGCAGTGGGAGTGGACAAGGTTACAGTATAGGGCTCATCCTATATGGGTTGTAGAAAAATTAGGTTTTACTTTAAACAGAGTCCCTAGATTTAAATGGGTGTCAGGCTTATAGGCATTATTTTTCTTTATTTAATTATGAACACTTCGTATGGCTATTTTGAAAGGCTGCATTTGCCTTTTAAAGGTTAATTTCTTTAGTTTCCGGAGGTCACCTTTTATTTGACCTACGATTTGCGGGTGGCCAACTGAACACAATCTTACAGGGCAGATACCTAGTTTGTTTGGTAGGGGTGCACCTGACTCGGAGGAGGACCGTAGGCAAAAACCTGATTTTATCTTAAGTGAATTTCCTGGCATATATCTATATATCTATCTATATCTATATCTATATCTGTATCTGTGTGTGTGTGTGTGTGTGTGTGTGTGTGTGTGTGTGTGTGTGTGTATATATATACATCTATCTATCTATCTATCTATCTATCTATCTATCTATATCTATATGGCAACCCTTTTTTTTTCGTTTTGTTTTTTGGTCGCCAGTAGCTGCTCGCTCGAGTGTCCAGTTCATGCGTTCCACCTTTTGTTGAACTTTGTGGCCGATAGGCTGCGTGTAACCTCTGTTGTATTGTTAACAGTCTTGTTAAATCTTGCACTATTCCAGCTACAGCTACAAATGCTGGCCTATTGTCTGACTTTAAAATCAGAGGTAGTCTTAAACCTGGGGATAATGTCTTTTAACAGTACTTTAGTCACTTCTTGTACTTTTTCTGTCCTGGTGGGGAAAACTGTAACTTACCCTGAAAAGGTGCAAACAAGCACTAGCCTCCAGCAGGGGGCAGTCCTGTAAAGTCTATAAGCAAGTTTTCACAAGGTATGGCTCTTTTTCCTGTTTCAGTTTCTTAGAGGAGGAGTTCCCCCCTCCCCCCATCCCCACCCCCACTCCGCCCCTTTGTCACTGTATCTAGTGGCTGAGCCTTCAGTGAGAAATTGGAATCCAGATACGGCAGAGTCTTGCTGTTTGTAACTTCTAATGTGACCATGGGCTCCTGGGAGCCTAATGAGAAGGTGCCTAGTCTGCCCTAGTCTTTACATTCTTCAGCTCCCGTCAGCCTGATCAGATGAGTGTCTGGTTCCTCCAAGGTGCAGCAGCCCTTGGCCGATGGCCTCTTTGTCTTGCGGCCTTGGCCATTTCCTGTATTGCCTTCTGAACATTTACCCTTCTAGAGTCTTTTTTTTTTTTTTCCATCTCGCACATTAATCTCTCTCTAGCCTTGTCCGGCTCTGGAATCCTTGCCTAACTTGACTTCGGTCATGTCTACATCCACGTCCGCGGCCTCTCACAATGCTGCTTCCCCCCCCCGCGTTCTCACGCTCCTACGGCCAGCTGGTGGGGCCCGAGAAACGGCACGGGCCCTGCCCCCGCCCACGCACTGCTGTCTGTCTCTCCTGTTTTCTTTTGATTCTCTATCTTTACACTTGCTTTTAGTCTTTCTTTTTCTTTTGCTCTTTTCCCTCTTTTCTAGAGTTTAACAGGCTCTTTTCTTTATACACTTGGAGGGTGAAACAGGCATACCGAGAGTCAGCGTAAATGTTTACAGTCTTACCCTCACCGAGTTCTAAGGCCCGGATTAAAGCAATGAGCCCAGCTTAACGACAGCGTCCAGGGTTACCACCGCATATTCTGCACATCTCTCCCCTCGTGGGTTGGTGAAGCTGTTCCCGTCCACGCATAGCTCCTAGTGTACTGATGCCCAAGGCTGGTCCCGGAGGTCAGATCTGCTAGAGTACACTGGAGTCCAACACCTCTACACAGTCATGCTCGACAGGGCTCTAGCTGTCGGGAGCAAGGCGGTGGGTTCAGGGTGTTCCCAGTTTAGTAGCTCAATGGTTGAAAAGGGCTGATAGATGAAAGTCTGTTGCCCACCCCCCTCCCCCCGGGATGTGGGCCTGGTCATTATAATAGACAGGTCCTCGTATCTCCCTGAGAGGCATTTACAGAGCTCGAGTAAGACCAGATCTGAGATGGCCCACTTGACTATCTCGACTTCTTTCCTTGGCCTCTGGAGGCTCCGATCCTTCCCTTCGAGGTGAGACCTGGGGCGTGTCAGCTCCTGAATCTCATTTCTGAGGGGGTTGTTGGCCTCGGTGAAGCGGGGTAGGCTGGGAAACATGGAGAAAGAATCTGTGTTATCTCTCGTGGCTCCCGTAAAAACTGGCTTCTCTTGCCGTTTCCTGGGACTCCCTTTTTAAAAAAACTCTGTGTCTGCCGGCGAAGCCGCTCTTACTTTTACTTTTGGCTATTTTGCACAAAGTTGTTAAACAGGGCTAAATTAACGCTGGCTTTGTCTATAATCTATTTCGCCGTGAGTCCATATAAAGGAATTTGATCTAGGTACACAGGCTGTCCTCCGACCCCGTCACCACCTGAACTACACGGCCAATTGTTCTCTGCCTGTAGTTCCTTCCGTGGGCCATCCAACAGCAGAAGAGGGCAATTCTAATTCACCCAGAGTTCGTGACCTCTAGGGGGTTAACTGAACTCTATAATCTCCTGCAAAACCTTTTGTAAGGTTCTGTAACATGCATTTTAGTAGGGTAAGTTGTGACGACTTGATGACTTTCCTTTTATTTTTCTTTTTGAAACGTTTTTAAGAGGGCTCCTAGCAGAGTGGGCTTACTTTGTGTCTGACCTATGTTTCTCTCGAGACGAAACAACATTCACCCTACGAGAAGGAAAGGGTAAAAGGTCACTCAGTCACGTAATTCACACTAAATCAAAATGAAAGCTAAAACCAAAGTGTCGTTAAGGGCACACCTGTTCGTCAAGCAATTTAAGCCAAACCAAAATCAGGAGCAAGACCAAAGTGGCAATCAAGGCAGGCCTGTTTATCAAGCAATTCAAGTCAAGTCAAAATCGAAACCGAAACCAAAGTATCAACCAATGAATTCAAGTCAAGTCAGAAACCAAAACCAAAGTGCCGGTAGAGGCACGCCGTGGGTGATCAGGCCACGCTTCCACTCAAACGGAGTGGGGGAAGTTCCAAAGAGCAGTCTCAGCAAGTTTCAGATGTCCGGACTGAAAGTGCCAGTTCCTTCCCAGTGTCCAGCCACTGTGCGGATCCTCCACGGGGGCGTGCTGTGCACTGCTCTTTGGAGGCGAGGCATCGCACCGGGGCAGATGCCTACCCGGCAGCACTCTGAGGATCCGCATCGCTCAAGCTGGCCAGAGTCCCCCGCAGGGATGCTCTACAGGGCAGGCATAAGCCGCCTAAGGGGCTGCCTCGACCCTCCGTGCATCACCAGCTCGCTTCCCGGTGAGGGAACCCAGAAATGTAGCAGGACAAGCCGCAGACAAAACTCCTGAGACACCGGATTAAAGAAGGAAGAGGTTTTTCATTCGGCCGGGAGCGTCGGCAGACTCGCATCTTAGGAGCCGAGCTCCCCGAAAAAGACTTTTTTAAAGGCTTACAACCTCAAGGGTTGCACGTGAAAGGGTCGTGACAAATCGAGCAAGCGTGGGAAACGTGACTGGGGGCTACCTGCATCAGCTAACAGAACAAAAAGTTTTACAAGGAATTCACAGATAACAGAAGTAGTTCAGGTCGGGGGTCGATGTTATTATTATTACTTCCTCTTTTTCTTTTTTTTTTCCTTTTTTTTTTCTTTCTTTCTTTCTTTCTTTCTTTCTTTCTTTCTTTCTTTCTTTCTTTCTTTCTTTCTTTCTTTGTTTTTTTAAATCTCCTAGGGCCGTGTGGTGGCACCAAGGGTGTCTGGCCATTTATCTTGCTTTCGTTCCTTTCTAACTTTCTGCTTTCTGTCTTTCCTCTTGTCTTGTGAACTAGGCGAGGTGCGGGGAGGAGGGCAGCAGGAGTAGTAGTGGTCTCCTTCCTTATTATTATTATTTTGAGACAGAGTCTCGCTCTGTCACCCAGGCTGGATCGCCACGGCACGATCTCGGCTCACTGCAACCTCGGCCTCCCCAGTTCAGGCAAGTCGCCTCCTTCGGTGTCCCGAGTAGTCGGGATTCCAAGCCCGTGCCATCAGGAGGCCTGGCTAATTGTTACACTTTTCATAGAGACCGGGTTTCACCATGTTGGCCAGCCTGGTCTCCAACTCCTGGCCTCAAGTGATCCGCCCGCTGCGGCCTCCCGATGTGCTTGAATTACAGGCATGAGCCACCGTGCCCGGCCCACCCAGATAATCTTGTTAATAAATGGTAGAGAAGGGGTTTCCTCAGCCGCCGGGTGGAGGGAGGGTGGGGTGCGGTTTACTCAGCCTGCATGCTCTTAAGGGGGTAAATTAGTGTGGTTTGTGAACTAGATGTGGAAAGTGTGTGTGGGGTGTGTGTGTGTGTGTGTGTGTGTGTGTGTGTGTGTGTGTGTGTGAGAGAGAGAGAGAGAGAGAGAGAGAGAGAGAGAGACCAATCCCAACACGAGGACCCGGAAATGGTGTTTGATTCGGGTCCCTGTCTAGTCACCTGTGTGTCTGTAGATGACTGAGGGTTGCACAGAGGAAGATAAGCAGTATCTGTTGA
>NC_133415.1:37052500-37060000 GCF_049350105.2 Macaca mulatta | reverse complement strand
CCGCTGACCCACGCCGGACGCCACGAGGCAGACGGCGGGGTCGGGACAGCGAGGTCGGGCCGGGTTCCGCACCCCAGTGCCTCCCAACGCACCGCCCGCAGGCGGGGATGGGAGACGGGGGAAACCCCGCGGGCGGGACGAGAAGAACGGGTCTCATTCACCACGAATGCCCGCCCCTCGCCCGTCGCGGCTCGGTCCCGGCCCGGGAGAGCGTGACATCACCACATCGATCAGGGAAAGCATCCCCGGAGCAGGGTCGGCCAGCCAGCCACAGCCTCCCCAGAGGCCAGCGAGCAGATCAGCCTGGCCATCCCCAGCTCCAGGACAGGGGCGGCAGACAACCCGGCAGAGACGAGGAATGCCTGACACGCACGGCACGGAGCCAGCGGGAGTGGGGTTGTCTCGGCCGCCCCAGGTGCCCGCAGCGGGGAGCGCACGGTGGCAGGGTAAGCCCGCGCCACCTTCCCCGCCGCCCCCAGGTGGGTCAGAGACCCGGACCCAAGGCGGCACCGGGAGCTGGGACGCTCGGATGCATGAGAGACCGGGCACACGGGCCCCAGCAGGCGGCTCAAGCACGAGCAGGGCCGGCTAGCCGGGTCACCGGGAGGCCGAAGACCCGCGACGCATCCAAGAGACCCAACCTCTCCAGCGACAGGTCGCCAGAGGACAGCGTGTCAGCAATAACCCGGTGGCCCAAAATGCCGGCTCGGAGTGAAACATATACCTCCCCAGGAGACAGGAGGTCGAGTCACCGACCACGCCGCCGGCCCAGGGAACCCGCGACACGGGCATCTGTCCCCAAAATCGCCACCATCGCAGCCAGACACGGAGCACCCAGGGCCCTCTGGTCGACCCCAGGACACACGCCGGAGCAGCGCCGGGCCAGGGACGTCCTCCCGGCCACCCGTGCCACGCAGGGGCCGGCCCGAGTCTCCAGAGCGAGACTCGGAAGCGTTTCCGGCCGTCCCCTCGTACGACCGGGACACACGAGGGACCGAAGGCCGGCCAGGTGTGACCTCTCGGGCCGCACGCGCGCTCAGGGAGCGCTCTCCGACTCCCCACGGGGACTTGCAAACAACAGGTCACGGCAGAGGGACCGCTCCCCGGCACCCGGGGGACGAGGCAGGACGGTCCCCGGCTCCCCACGGGGACTTGCAGAAAAAATTCGGCCGCTGCCTCAGACGGCCAGGATGCGCGCGGGCCCGCGACCGGGCCGGGAAGGGTGTCCCCAGCCTCCCACCCCAAGCCCGGTGGGTCCCCGCGGGTCGCGGGTCAGGCCTCGGGAGCCGCGGCGTGCTGGTCGACCAACCCCGGCAGCCCCACACCCGGCTCTGGCCCGAAAGCGCAGCGACAACCTCTCCCCACATAAGCCTGCACGCCTGAGCTCTGACTCACAAGTGACGCGCCAGAGCTCTGGCGCGACCGGGACAGCCCGGCTGACGACCGCGGTCTTTCCGGAGCTCTGCCTAGCTCACAGCGGGGACGGTCCCCTCCCTCGGCAGCTGCCACCGCAGCTCCGGAAGCCAAGGGAACGATATAAAAGCGGCCGCCAGATGGAGTCCGACAACCGTCGCGAACGTCACCAAGACAGATCCGGATGGCAGGCCGGCCCGCGGACCGCAAAACCGAAACCGTGAGTCGAGAGACGCTATCCCGAGGCCGAAAACGCAGCCCCTGTACCCCAACCCCACAGAAACGGTCCCCAAACCCTGTCTCTGCATGGACCGCGACACAGTCAGAAGACAACCCACGGCGTGTGGATGTTCGGAGAGGCATCTCGGTGGGAGAAACAACAAGCAAGGACTCGGTCGCGGGTCGTTGAGGACACAGGGAGACACAGAATGCGTAGGCTCTTCCTGAATCCAGACAGAGAAGGAGGGAGGGAGGGAGGGAGGGAGGGAGGGAGGGAGGGAGGAAAGGCAGGCAGGCAGGCAGGCAGGCAAACATAAAGAAGGAAACAGAGAAAGAAAGAAAGGAAGGAAAACCTAAAGGAGAGAAAGAAAGAAAAGAGAAGAAAAGAGAAGACAAATATTAATATAAGTATTTCCATTTGTATATAGGTATAACATATAAAACTACATTAAAATAGAAAAAAATTTATATGCATACACATGAATGAACAGATAAAAATGAATAAACAAAAAATAAGATAACATAACATAAGCAAATAGGCCAGGCGCGGTGGCTGACGCCTGTGATCCCAGCACTTTCAGAGGCTGGGGGAGAGAGAGAGAAAAAAAATGAAAGAAAGAAAGAAAGAAAGAAAGAAAGAAAGAAAGAAAGAAAGAAAGAAAGAAAGAAAGAGAGAGAGAGAGAGAGAGAGAGAAAGAAAGAAAGAAAGAAAGAAAGAAAGGAAGAAAGAAAGAAAGAGAGAGAGAAAGAAAGACAGAAAGAAAGAAAGAAGAAAGAGAGAGAGAGAGGGAGAAAGACAGCGAGAAAGAAAGACGAGAGAAGAAAGAAAAAAAAAGAAAGAGGAAAGACAGGAAGAAAGACAAAGCAAGAAAGCAAGAAAACAAGACAGCAAGAAAGCACGACAGAAAGAGAGAAAGAGACAGAAAGAAAAAGCAAGAAAGCAGCAGAGAGAGAGAGAGAGAGAGAGAGAGAGAGAGAGAGAGAGGCGCGAGGCGAGGCGAGGCGAGGCGAGGCGAATCTACCTGCTTTCACTACATGTGGGGAGAATCAGGAAAGCCCCCACTAACAACAAGGCCTGAAGTGGAGCTGCCATCTGTGAAATCCGAGCAGAAGAGTCCACACGGGTTAAAGACACGAAGAAAGACAGGGAAACAACTGCTCAAAGAGAAGAACAATCTGGCCCAGCCAGGGTCTGTCTCCTGAAGTTGTGTGGGCAACGAGGGAGTGGGACGGAGGGAGGGAGTGGGACGGAGGGAGGGAGGGCCTCCGAGGCTCGTGTCAAACAATAAATGATAATAAAATAAAAGGAAGTTAAAAAAAAAAATTGCGCATCATTCGTAGCATCACTGACGCCTCGAAAGGCGAGAGGCATGTGTTTATGTCACTGTGGGACTGTTTTCTTTTTTCTTTTCTCTTTTTCTTCCCTCTCTTCCCGGAAACTCACTTTTTAATTATTTCATTTTCCTTTTCTTTTTTTTTTTTTAATTTTTAATTTTACTTTCATTTTTACTTTTATTTTTAATTGCTTGAGAGGTTGTCTCCCTCTCTCGCCCAGGCTGGTGTACAGTGGCGCGATCTCGGCTCACTGCAACCTCCGCCTCCCAGGTTCAAGTGATTCTCCTGCCTCAGCTCGGCCTCCCGAGTAGCTGAGATTACAGAGGCGCACGACCATGCCCGGCTAATTTTTGGTATTTTGACTAGAGACGGACGGGGTTTCACCATACTGGCCCTGCTCGTCTGACCACCTCGTGATCCAGCGATCCACCACCCTCGGCGTCCCAAAGTGCTGGGATGACAGGCTTGAGCCACCGCGCCGGGCCTAGTTATTCCTTTTATTTTATTTCTAATTTTTAATTGTACGTATGCACGTATGCATGTATGTATGTATGTATGTATGTATGTATGTATGCATGCATGCATGTATCTATCCTTTTCTTTTTTTTTGAGACGGACAGAGAGAGACAGTGAGAAACAGAGAGAGAGAGAGAGAGACAGACAGACAGACAGAGAGAGAGAGAGAGAAACAGACGGGGGGGGAGAGAGAGAGAGAGAGAGAGAGAGAGAGAGAGAGAGACCAACAGACAGAAGGACAGGCAGAGAAAGAGAGTAAGACAGAAGACAGACACAGGGAGAGAGACAAGCGGGGGGGGGGGGAGAGAGAGAGAGAGAGAGAGAGAGAGAGAGAGCTCCCAGACATCACGAAGCCGTTTCAATGACATATTCTCTCTGGTCTTTGTCTGGGGATATTCAGTTTTTCAACGTAGGCCTCAAGGGCTCCCAGATGTCCCTTTCGAATCTCTACAAAGAGAGTGTCTCCAACCTGCCTAATCAAAACAAAGGTGTAACCCTTTAGGATGAGTCCACACATCGCAAAGCAGTTTCTCAAATACATTCTTTCTAATTTTCATCTGGGAATATTAGGTGATTCACCATAGGCCTAAAGGGACTCCCAAAAATCCATTCAGAGAGACTGCCCAAAAAAAGTGTTTCTAACCTGATGAATCCAAAGAATGGTGTATCGCTAAGAGATCAATCTACGCATCACAAATCAATGTGACAGATAGCCTCTCTCTGGTTTTAATCTGTGGATAGTCTGCTTTCCAACGTAGGCCTCAATGGGTTTCCAAATGTCCCCTCACAGATTCTACGGAAAGCGTGTTTCCAACCTCCTGGTTCAAAAGAATTATCCGTTCGAGGTGAATCCACACGTCAAAAAGCAGTTTCACCAGCAGCAGTTTTTCTCCTTTTCCTCTGGGGATGTTCACTTTCACCAGGAGCCACAAAGGGCTCCCAAATGTCCCTTCGAAGATTCTGCAAAGAACTGCTTCCAATCGGCCGCGTGCAGCGGCTCACGCCTGTCATCCCAGCATTTTGGGAGGCAGAGGCGGGTGGATCACCTGAGGTCAGGAGTTCGAGACCAGCCTGGCCAAAACGGTGAAACCCCATCTCTACCAAGAACACAAAAAATTTGCCGGGCTTGGTAGCGGGTGCCTGTGATCCCAACTACTTGGGAGGCTGAGGCAGGAGAATCCCTTCAACTGGAAGGCAGAGGTTGCAGTGAGCCGAGATGGTGTCACTGCACTCCAGCCTGGGGGACAGAGTGAGAGTCTGTCTTAAAAAAAATAAAAACATTAAGAAAAAAATACTACTACTACAACAACAACAACAACAACAACAACAACAACAACAACAACAAAATGCTTCCAATCTGCTGAATCAACAGAAAGGTTTAACTCAGTAAGAGGAATCTACACATCGCTAAAAAGCAGTTTTACAGATAGCTTCTTGTTAGTTTTTATCTACAGTTTCCTGGTTTTCACCCTAGGCCTCGAATAGCTCCCAAATGTCCTTTTGCAGATTCTACAAAAGGGCCGCTTCCAACCTGGTATATCAAAAGAAAGGTTTCACTCTGTGAGATGAATCCACACACGACAAAGCAGTTTCAGAGACAGCTTCTTTCTAGTTTTTATTTGGGGATATTCGGTTTTTCACACTAGGCCTCAGTGGGCTCCCAAAGGTATACTCGCGGATTCTACAGAAAGAGTGCTTCAAACCTCCTCAATCAAAAATTAGTTGTAATTCGGTGCCATGAATCCACACATCACAAAGCGGTATCATAGAGAGCTTCTTTCTATTTCTCTGGTGGGGATACTCGGTTTTTCACAACAGGCCCCAGTGGGCTCCCAAATGTCCATTCTGCTTCCAAACTGCTGAATCCAAAGGCAGTTTTAACTCGGTATGATGAATCCACACGTCACAAAGCTGTTTCATGAAGACCTTCTCTCTCGTTTTTATCTGAAAACATAAGATTTTTTCACCATACGACACAAGGGTCTCCGAAATGTACACAGACAGATTCAACAAAAAAACCCTTCCAACCTGCTGAGTAAAAAGAAAGGTTTAACTCTGCGAGACGAATACACACACGACAAAGCAGCTTCACAGAGAATGGTGTTTTTTGTTTGTTTGTTTGCTTGCTTGCTTGCTTGCTTGCTTGCTTTTTGGTTTGTTTTCTTGGTTTTTTTTTTTTTTTTTTTTTTTTTTTTGGAGACGCACTTTCGCTCTTGTTGCTCAGACTGGAGCGCAATGGCGCCATCTCGCCTCACTGCGACCTCCGCCTCCCAGGTTCAAGCAATTCTCCTGCCTCCGTTTCCCTTCCCGAGTAGCTGGGATTACAGGCATGTGCCACCACGCCCGGCTAATTTTGTATTTTCAGTAGAGACGGGGTTTCTCCATGTGGGTCAGTCTGGTCTCGAACTGCCGACCTCAGGTGATCTGCCAGCCTCGGCCTCCCAAAGTGCTGGGATGACAGGCGTGAGCCACCGCGCCCGTACAATTGTATTGTATCGTATTGTATTGTATTTACATTGATTGATTGATTGATTGATGCTGCCTGATCAAAGGTCACTCAGGCCCAGTCGTCAAAGTGGCGATTTCCTAGGCAACAAGGAAGGGGGGAGCTTGGAGGTGGGGGCGGGGGCGGTGGAGAAGACACAGTTGCCCCAGGCTGTGCGCAGGCGGCCTGAGCTTCCTTCCTCTGTTGAGGCCTCCATTTTCAGAGTAACAGTGGCCGCTAGGTGATGCCCGACGTCTGCCAATGAGACTGTCAGCCCGGAATGAATTGGGATCGCCTGGAGGGGGAGGCGGGAGGGGGAAGGATGGAGGCCCCCACAGCACAGTGGGTCACCGCGCCCTTCCAGGCGATCCCCACAACTAATCGACCAGGGCCCCTGGGGGCACACAGCCTAAGACCCCAGCCATCGGATCATCTGGAACTTCTGTCCGAAGACGAGAGACGAGAGACCGACTGGAAATTCTCTCGGTCAAGGTCCAAACGTAAAAGAATCACTGACACAGACACCAGGACTAACTAAGACAATTTGTAAAAGTTTCCGTGTTTTGGGTGAATCCGCGTATTTCTGGATCACAAAATTACTGATTTTGAACATTGCGGTTTTTCCACTCCTTACGTGTACGGTCCTGTGATAGACAGACC
This sequence comes from Macaca mulatta, assembly GCF_049350105.2. Taxonomy (NCBI): domain Eukaryota; kingdom Metazoa; phylum Chordata; class Mammalia; order Primates; family Cercopithecidae; genus Macaca; species Macaca mulatta. Next base: position 37,053,372 of record NC_133415.1, on the reverse strand, counting down.
AGGGGACTCCTCAGCTCAGAGTCCATGAGGCCAGAAGCTGACATCCTAAATTTCTATGTAGAATGAATTTCAGCAAGCCAGCCAAACACTCTGCCGTAAAACTGTCCGGAAGACAAGCGGTGGTGTTTCGGGGGCGGATTTGGGGGGGGGGGGGGAGCCGGGTGCGGTACGCTCACGCCTGTCATCCCCGCACTTTGGGAGGCCGAGGGCAGGCGGATCCCTCGAGATGGTGGCCATTGCACTCCAGCGTGGGCAACAAGAGCGAAAACTCCGTCCAAAACAAGAACAACAACAGAAACGTGAAGTGCCGTCTGCTGTTCTTTTTGCTTCCCACCCCGAGAAGAACAGAATACAGCTGTTGTCTCCCTGCCCGCCTGCCTGCCTGCCTGCCTGCCTGCCTGCCTGTCTGCGTGCCTGTCTGTCTGTCTGTCTGTCTGTCTGTCTGTCTGTGACAGGGTCTCGCTCTGTCTTTCGCCCAGACTGGAGTGCAGTGACACCATTGTGGCTCACTGCAGCCTCAACTTCCCCGGGGTTAGGGGATTCTTCTAAGGGATCCTACGGCCTCGGCCTCCCAAAGTGTTGGGGTTACAGGCGTGAGCCATCAGCACCCGGCCTGAGTTCATACATCTGGTCTCACTACGCCTTAACCACACGCCCGTGAAGCACTCAAGTCAAGAGAGAGTCGGCAAGAGACTTTCAGCATTCTCTCCCAAAACCAGTGAGGTGGATGGCGGCCCTGTGTTTCCCAAGCTCCTGTGGTTTTAAGTGGCCACGCGTAGAGGATAGATAGATTTAAAATGTTTCCAGAGAGGCGCAAGCCACAGTCATTCAGGACATCCGAGCGCGAGATGGGGTTTCTGACAGCGACTTAA
>NC_133415.1:37037500-37047500 GCF_049350105.2 Macaca mulatta | reverse complement strand
CTTCCTGTTCCGGGGCAAGATTTTGCTCCCGAAGTACCCATTTCTCAACCGTGTTCCCCAAAGTCCACCCTGTCGTGAATCAGTCATGAATCTAGTCAGTACGGTGAATCGCGGAGCAGCCACATCCCACCACGAAGATCGGAGTCCGCACACTACACATCGCCCCACGCGGTGTCTCCCCACAAGAACATCACCGCCGTCCTAGCCGAGTAGTGATACAGTGCCATTTCTTTCATTTTCTCTTTCTCGCTTGCTATTTATTTATTTATTTATTTATTTATTTTTGAGACAGAGTCTCACTCACTCTACAGCCCAAGCTGTAGCGCTGTGGCACGATCTCGGCTCACGGCAACCCCCGCCTCCCAGGTTCAAGCGATTCTCCCGCCTCCGACTCCCGAGTAGCTGGGATCACAGGGGTCTGCCCCACCGCACCCGACTCAGTTTTGTAGTTTTAGTAGAGACGGGGTTTCACCACGTGGGCCAGGCTGGTCTTGAACTCCTGACCTCCTGATCCGCCCGCCTCGGCTTCCCAAAGTGCTGGGGTGACAGACGTGAGCCACCGCGTTCAGCCCCTACGGTGCCATTGCTTGGAAATCACTCGTGGGAACACACACTTATGGGTCACGTGTGAAGAATTTTCCTTTGTCTATTTTTTTTCCCCTTTTTTTCGTGTGTGTGTGTGTGTGTGTGTGTGTGTGTGTGTGTGTGTGTGTGCGTGCGTGTGCGCGCGCGGTGGGACGGAGTTTCGCTCTTGCTGCCCAGGCTGGAGTGCAATGGCGCGATCTCGGCTCACTGCAACCTCCGCTTGCCAGGTTCCAGCGATTCTCCTGCGTCTGCCTCCCGAGTAGCTGGGATTACAGGCCTGCGCCCCCATGCCCGGCTAATTTTGTATTTTTAGTAGAGACGGGGTTTCTTCATGTGGGTCAGGCTGGCCTCGAACTCCCGACCTCAGGTGATCCACCCGCCTCGGCCTTCCAAAATGCTGGGATGACGGGCATGAGCCACCGTGCCCGGCCTTAGCCGTTTATTTTAAAGTCGAGGAGCTTATCAGGGAAATACGAGAAGTTTGGACATCACAGGTGACAGAGAGAAAGGTCTGCAAATGGCCCTTCCATCCAAGTGGGGACCCGGCCTCGATCTCCCGAAATCATGCACCCAGTGGGGAAGCCCGGCAAGGCCCGTCTGTGTAGATTCCTCTCGGCCTCTCTAAGCACGCACTTCTCACTTTGGTGGAAGGGGCAGGGCCCTCTCTGGGACGGGGGAATCTGACAGACAAAGAGACAGACGTAGAAAAAGAGAGATCGACAGACAGAGACAGAGAGAAACGGACAGAAAGAGCGAGAGAGCGAGAGAGCGAGAGCGAGAGCGAGAGAGAGAGAGAAACAGACTAGACAGGGAGGGGGAGAGAGGGAGAGAGACAGACAGAGACAGACAGACAGGCAAAAAAGAGAGTAAGACAGAAGACAGACACAGTGAGTGAGAGACACAGGTAGAGAGAGAGAGAGAGAGAGAGAGAGAGAGAGAGAGACAGAGAGACAGAGAGAAAGAGAGGGACAGGCAGACAGATAAAGAGAGTGACAGAGAAAGACATAGACGGACAGTGAGAGACAGAGAGAAAGAGACAGAGAGAGAGAGAGAGAGAGAGAGAGAGAGAGAGAGAGAGAGGCAGACAGACAGACAGGCAAAGAAAGAGAGTAAGACAGAAGACAGACACAGTGAGAGAGACAGGAAAGACAGAAACGGACAGAGAGAGACAGAGAGGAACAGACAGAAAGAGAGAGGGTCCTAGCCCAATAGCGATACAGTGCCATTTCTTTCATTTCCTCTTTCTTTCCTTCTTTCTTTCTTTCTTTCTTTCTTTCTTTCTTTCTTTCTTTCTTCTTTTTTTATTTTTTTATTTTTTTGAGACGGAGTCTTGCTCTGTCACCCAGGCTGGAGTGCAGTGGCGCGATCGCAGCTCCCTGCAACCTCCGCCTCCCGGGTTCACACCATTCTCCGGCCTCAACCTCCCGAGTAGCTGGGACTACAGGCGCCGGCCACTACACCCAGATAATTCGTTTGTTTTTTTTGGAGAGACGGGGTTTCACCATGTTAGCCAGGATGGTCTCGATCTCCTGACCTGGCGATCCGCCCGCCTCAGCCTCCCAAAGTACTAGGATGACAGACGTGAGCCACTGCGTTCAGTCTACAGTGCCGTATCTCAGAAATCACTCACAGGAACAGACACTTACAGGTCATGTGTAGAGTTTCTTTTTTTGTTTTGTTTTGTTTTGTTTTGTTTTGTTCCGTTTTGTTTTGTTTTGCACGAGGAGGTGGCGGGATGGAGTTTCGCTCTTGCGTCCCAGGATGGAGTGAAATGGCAGAGGGGACTCAGGGAGTCAACCTATGGCAGAGATGGCACGTCATTCAGAGCGTAACGTCCACAGCGAAAGGTGGTAGGGCCGGCACTTTTAAAGGCTGAAATCCCGGCGGCTCAGGCCTGTCGTCCTCGCACTTTGGGAGGCCCAGGAGAACGGATCACTTGAGGTCAGGAGTTCGAGACCAGTGCGGCCAACATGGAGAAACCCCGTCTCTACTCAAAATACAAAAATTAGCCGGATGTGGTGGTGTGCGCCTGTAATCCCAGCCACTGAAGAAGAATCACTGGAATCCGGGAGGCAGAGGTTGCAGTGAGCCGAGGGAGTGCCACTGCACCCCCGCCTGGGTGACAGACTGAGAGAGACTCAGTCCCTCCCTACCAAAAAAGAAAGAAAGAAAGAAAGAAAGAAAGAAAGAAAGAAAGAAAGAAAGAAAGAAAAAAAAAAAAAAAAAAGAAAAAAGAAAAAAAAAACACAGGGACCGCCACCGGGCGCAGTGGCTCACACATGTAATCCCAGCACTTTGGGAGGCCGAGGTGGGCGGATCACCTGAGGTCAGGAGTTCAAGAGCAGCCTGGCCCACATGGTGAAACTCCGTCTCTACTAACATAGAAACATCTTCGGAGCATGATGGTGGGTGCCTGTAATCCCAGCTGCTCAGGAGGCTGAGACGGGAGAATCGCTTGAACCTGGGAGACGGTGGTTGCAGTGAGCCGAATCGCACCACCGCACTCCAGGCTGGGTGGCTGAGTGAGACTCTGTCTTAAAACAACAACAACAACAGCAGCAAAAAAAAAATAGCAAACGCACAAAAAAAGAACAGGCCAAAATACTCCATTGTCACTGAACGTTCCGCCACCAGACCGGAAACCCCCTGACTCAGGTCAAGGAGGTGGTGTTTCCTTCTCTCTGTCTCTGTCTCTGTCTCTCTCTCTCTCTCTCTCTCTCTCTCTCTCTCTCTCTCTCTCCCTCCCCCCCCCCAACTTTTATGTCTTGTTCAAGCAGACATGTGCAAGATTGTTACACAAGTAAACTTCTGACTGGGGGGTTCAGTGTGCAGATGATTTCATCACCCGGATAACTCAGCGCAGTACCCGACAGTTTTCGTGGTTTGGTTTTTTGTTTTGTTTTGTTTTGTTTTGTTTTTCCCTGAAGATGTCTCTCCTTCCACACCTCCTCCCTCAAGTAGGCTCCCGCCTCCCTGGTCCCCCTCGTTCTGCCCACGAGTTCTCATTATTTAGTTCCCAGTTATAGATGAGAACACGCGGTCTTTAGCTGATCGTTGCTTTCATCTTCGGCGGTGGCGGTGAAAGAGGCATGACACGAAATCGACCCTTAGGACGCTCCCCTCCGTCCACACCCCACACCCCCTCCCCACACACACCCTCATTCCTGCCCCCCCTCCTCAAACCCAAGACAGGAAGAAAGGCAGATATTAAAGTCAGAGGTCAGCCTCCAAGACGGTGGAGGCAAGGGATCTGAAAGGGTGAGCAAGCGATAGGGGTCGGGGGATGTCGTGGCCGAGCTAGCAAAAATAGGGGACCGACTTTCCAGCCCCAGCACACCCCCAATCCTCAACCGCAGCTAGCCTCTGGGTGGGGTTGCGCCTGTAAAAGCTTCTGAATGGAGAGAAGCCCAAGGCTATGGAAGGCATCAGCTCCAAGTCCGGGAAGGGAACAGGGCTTTGTGCATTGGAATGGGGCTTTAGAAGGCGGTGCTGCGGTTTCCAAAGCGACACGCCTCGCCTCGCCTCGCCTCGCCTCGCCCCGCCCCGCCTCGCCCAGAGCGAAACTCCGTCTCAAAAAAATAATAATAATTTTAAGATAATAATAATACTAAAAAATAAATAAATAAATAAATAAATAAATAAGAAATAAATAGTTAGTACAGCGGTCGTGGTCGTGAATCATTCCCCGGAGTCCAGGCGCAGTGGCTCACGCCCGTCACGCGAGCACTTTGGGACGCCGGGGCAGAAGGGTTGCAACAACATGATGAGACCCTGTCTGTGCAAAAACAGTTGAAAAGGAAGGCCGGGCGCGGCGGCTGACGCCTGCCGTCCCAGCACTTTGGGAGGCCGGGGAGGGAGAATCACCTGAGGTCGGGAGTTGGAGACCAGCCTGACCAACATGGAGAAGCCCCGTCTCTAGTAAAAATACAAAATCAACCAGACGTGGTGGTGCATACCTGCAACCCGAGCTACTACTCGGGAGGCAGACTCAGGAGAATCTCTTGAACCCGGGAGGCAGAAGTTGCGGTGAGCCGAGATCCGCGCCATTGCACTCCAGTCTGGGCAACAAGAGCGAAACTCTGTCTCGGGAAAAAGAAAAATAAAACAATAAAAATTGAAAATCATCTGGGCACAGTGGCGCATGCCCCGTGGTCCCAGGCACTACACTCTGGAGGCTGAGGTGGAAGGATCGCTTGAGTCCAGGAGCGTCCACACTGCAGTGAGTTTGGTTTTGATGGCACCACTGCCAGGGTGACAGAGTGAGACGCCGTCTGTAAATCAGTCAAGCAATCAATCAGATCACTGCAAGGAGCTCTCTATGTCTTACTTTCAATAGGTGTCTCTTCAGGCCAAGCAGGCATGGTGCCTCACGCCAGTAATCCCAGCACTTTGGGAGGCCGAGGTGGGATGAAAGAAGGAAGGAAGGAAGGAAGGAAGGAAGGAAGGAAGGAAGGAAGGAAGGAAGGAAGGACAGACAGAACAAAAAGTTTTACAACCCTTTTTTTCATAGTGTCAGGAATTTACAGATAATACAAGTAGTTTAGGTCAGGGGCCGATGTTATTAGTATTACTTTTTTTTTTTTTTTTTTAACTCCTACGGCCTGGTGGTGGTGCCAAGGTTGTCTGGCTATTTATCTGACTTTTGTTTGTTTCTAACGTTTTGCTTTCTCTCTTTCCTCCTGTCTTGTGAACTAGGCAAGGTGGGGGGAGGAGGGCAGCAGGAGCAGTAGAGGTCTCCTTCCTCATCCCCCACTTTGAGAATTTTCACTAATTAGTGGGCGGGTTCCCTTTCATTTTTACTTTTTGGGTCTTTTAGCGAGACAGAGTGATAGCGTTTTATGTAATACACTTGTGTGGAAGTTTTCTGACGAGCCATGGTAGCTACAAAACCTTTTATCATTGGAAGGAGCAAGTGTAATACACAGGGGCGCAGCAAGCAAGTAAGTTTCTTTTTTTTTTTTTTTTTTGAGACCGAGTCTCGCTCTGTCACCCAGGCTGGAGTGCTGTGGCCGGATCTCAGCTCACTGCAAGCTCCGCCTCCCGGGTTCACGCCATTCTCCTGCCTCAGCCTCCTGAGTAGCTGGGACTACAGGCGCCCGCCACCTCACCCGGCTAGTTTTTTTGTATTTTTTAGTAGAGACAGGGTTTCACCGTGTTAGCCAGGATGGTCTCGATCTCCTGACCTCGTGATCCGCCCGTCTCGGCCTCCCAAAGTGCTGGGATGACAGGCTTGAGCCACCGCGCCCGGCCAGCAAGTTTCTATTACAAGTAATACACTTACAGTGAGGGTTTTACATTTTCTACAGCTGGAAACTCTTTTCTAAATGAAGACCTAGGATCAAACCTGTGTTAAACCTGAACAGGCACATGTACTAACTTTGTCATGTCTTAAGCAGGTTAGTTTTTAACTGGGCCTTAAAACCTTTTTTTAGCAAGTAAAACAGTATTTTTTAATCAGAGAAGTTTTTACGAGCCCGACGCTTGAACTTGCGGCGTCTGTTTGGGGAAAGAGTTGGTTAAAGTCATGTTATCTTGAGGCATTAACCCTTCTGCTTCTCCAGGCCATTGGTCTCTTACGTTAGCCCTTCTATCAACATAACATGAAGAAACATCTAGGCTGCCAGCAATGTTTTCAGCCTACTGAGGAAATAGGTTTTTTTCTGTTTTTTTATTTTTATTTTTTAAATTTTTGGCTAAAGGAGGAGGTTCTGGTAACTTCTGGTTTATATGTTTAAAGAATGACTGAAAGACCTTGCGATCGTTGCTGGGCTGGACGGGTCTGGGTTTCCTAAGCAGTACGTGTACAGTGGGGACACCTTACATAGGTGTTTCTTCTAGCATGGTTATGGGTGGGGGGTGGGGTGGGGTGGTAACAACAACAAAGCAATGTATAGCATATTCATATCCAGCAAGGACGAAAGAGGTCCTCACCTGGGAAAAAGGTTGAATACAGCGACAGAACAATAGGAAAACAGTTAGTATTCTAGGAAAACTATCTGTCTTAAGATTTTTAACTACATTGACTTGCTTGATGAGTCCTCAAGCTTCGGCCGTGCATAGACTAGTCAGCTGCCGGTGTGTGACTAGAGCAGGGCTTGTGGTCCTCAGCAGCAGCTTGGAGCTTGGTCTCGTCTCAGGATCAGCCGGGCTGGATGATCTGCGCCCTGTTAGCCGGTCCACTTGTCCTGAGCTGTCGGTGTTAGCTGACTGTGGTGGATCCAAGACGCAACACCTGCAACTTTAACAGCAGTGGGAGTGGACAAGGTTACAGTATAGGGCTCATCCTATATGGGTTGTAGAAAAATTAGGTTTTACTTTAAACAGAGTCCCTAGATTTAAATGGGTGTCAGGCTTATAGGCATTATTTTTCTTTATTTAATTATGAACACTTCGTATGGCTATTTTGAAAGGCTGCATTTGCCTTTTAAAGGTTAATTTCTTTAGTTTCCGGAGGTCACCTTTTATTTGACCTACGATTTGCGGGTGGCCAACTGAACACAATCTTACAGGGCAGATACCTAGTTTGTTTGGTAGGGGTGCACCTGACTCGGAGGAGGACCGTAGGCAAAAACCTGATTTTATCTTAAGTGAATTTCCTGGCATATATCTATATATCTATCTATATCTATATCTATATCTGTATCTGTGTGTGTGTGTGTGTGTGTGTGTGTGTGTGTGTGTGTGTGTGTGTATATATATACATCTATCTATCTATCTATCTATCTATCTATCTATCTATATCTATATGGCAACCCTTTTTTTTTCGTTTTGTTTTTTGGTCGCCAGTAGCTGCTCGCTCGAGTGTCCAGTTCATGCGTTCCACCTTTTGTTGAACTTTGTGGCCGATAGGCTGCGTGTAACCTCTGTTGTATTGTTAACAGTCTTGTTAAATCTTGCACTATTCCAGCTACAGCTACAAATGCTGGCCTATTGTCTGACTTTAAAATCAGAGGTAGTCTTAAACCTGGGGATAATGTCTTTTAACAGTACTTTAGTCACTTCTTGTACTTTTTCTGTCCTGGTGGGGAAAACTGTAACTTACCCTGAAAAGGTGCAAACAAGCACTAGCCTCCAGCAGGGGGCAGTCCTGTAAAGTCTATAAGCAAGTTTTCACAAGGTATGGCTCTTTTTCCTGTTTCAGTTTCTTAGAGGAGGAGTTCCCCCCTCCCCCCATCCCCACCCCCACTCCGCCCCTTTGTCACTGTATCTAGTGGCTGAGCCTTCAGTGAGAAATTGGAATCCAGATACGGCAGAGTCTTGCTGTTTGTAACTTCTAATGTGACCATGGGCTCCTGGGAGCCTAATGAGAAGGTGCCTAGTCTGCCCTAGTCTTTACATTCTTCAGCTCCCGTCAGCCTGATCAGATGAGTGTCTGGTTCCTCCAAGGTGCAGCAGCCCTTGGCCGATGGCCTCTTTGTCTTGCGGCCTTGGCCATTTCCTGTATTGCCTTCTGAACATTTACCCTTCTAGAGTCTTTTTTTTTTTTTTCCATCTCGCACATTAATCTCTCTCTAGCCTTGTCCGGCTCTGGAATCCTTGCCTAACTTGACTTCGGTCATGTCTACATCCACGTCCGCGGCCTCTCACAATGCTGCTTCCCCCCCCCGCGTTCTCACGCTCCTACGGCCAGCTGGTGGGGCCCGAGAAACGGCACGGGCCCTGCCCCCGCCCACGCACTGCTGTCTGTCTCTCCTGTTTTCTTTTGATTCTCTATCTTTACACTTGCTTTTAGTCTTTCTTTTTCTTTTGCTCTTTTCCCTCTTTTCTAGAGTTTAACAGGCTCTTTTCTTTATACACTTGGAGGGTGAAACAGGCATACCGAGAGTCAGCGTAAATGTTTACAGTCTTACCCTCACCGAGTTCTAAGGCCCGGATTAAAGCAATGAGCCCAGCTTAACGACAGCGTCCAGGGTTACCACCGCATATTCTGCACATCTCTCCCCTCGTGGGTTGGTGAAGCTGTTCCCGTCCACGCATAGCTCCTAGTGTACTGATGCCCAAGGCTGGTCCCGGAGGTCAGATCTGCTAGAGTACACTGGAGTCCAACACCTCTACACAGTCATGCTCGACAGGGCTCTAGCTGTCGGGAGCAAGGCGGTGGGTTCAGGGTGTTCCCAGTTTAGTAGCTCAATGGTTGAAAAGGGCTGATAGATGAAAGTCTGTTGCCCACCCCCCTCCCCCCGGGATGTGGGCCTGGTCATTATAATAGACAGGTCCTCGTATCTCCCTGAGAGGCATTTACAGAGCTCGAGTAAGACCAGATCTGAGATGGCCCACTTGACTATCTCGACTTCTTTCCTTGGCCTCTGGAGGCTCCGATCCTTCCCTTCGAGGTGAGACCTGGGGCGTGTCAGCTCCTGAATCTCATTTCTGAGGGGGTTGTTGGCCTCGGTGAAGCGGGGTAGGCTGGGAAACATGGAGAAAGAATCTGTGTTATCTCTCGTGGCTCCCGTAAAAACTGGCTTCTCTTGCCGTTTCCTGGGACTCCCTTTTTAAAAAAACTCTGTGTCTGCCGGCGAAGCCGCTCTTACTTTTACTTTTGGCTATTTTGCACAAAGTTGTTAAACAGGGCTAAATTAACGCTGGCTTTGTCTATAATCTATTTCGCCGTGAGTCCATATAAAGGAATTTGATCTAGGTACACAGGCTGTCCTCCGACCCCGTCACCACCTGAACTACACGGCCAATTGTTCTCTGCCTGTAGTTCCTTCCGTGGGCCATCCAACAGCAGAAGAGGGCAATTCTAATTCACCCAGAGTTCGTGACCTCTAGGGGGTTAACTGAACTCTATAATCTCCTGCAAAACCTTTTGTAAGGTTCTGTAACATGCATTTTAGTAGGGTAAGTTGTGACGACTTGATGACTTTCCTTTTATTTTTCTTTTTGAAACGTTTTTAAGAGGGCTCCTAGCAGAGTGGGCTTACTTTGTGTCTGACCTATGTTTCTCTCGAGACGAAACAACATTCACCCTACGAGAAGGAAAGGGTAAAAGGTCACTCAGTCACGTAATTCACACTAAATCAAAATGAAAGCTAAAACCAAAGTGTCGTTAAGGGCACACCTGTTCGTCAAGCAATTTAAGCCAAACCAAAATCAGGAGCAAGACCAAAGTGGCAATCAAGGCAGGCCTGTTTATCAAGCAATTCAAGTCAAGTCAAAATCGAAACCGAAACCAAAGTATCAACCAATGAATTCAAGTCAAGTCAGAAACCAAAACCAAAGTGCCGGTAGAGGCACGCCGTGGGTGATCAGGCCACGCTTCCACTCAAACGGAGTGGGGGAAGTTCCAAAGAGCAGTCTCAGCAAGTTTCAGATGTCCGGACTGAAAGTGCCAGTTCCTTCCCAGTGTCCAGCCACTGTGCGGATCCTCCACGGGGGCGTGCTGTGCACTGCTCTTTGGAGGCGAGGCATCGCA
>NC_133415.1:37010000-37020000 GCF_049350105.2 Macaca mulatta | reverse complement strand
GGGACGCCGAACGGCCCTTGGGCAGCCCACCGAGCAACCCCCTCACGAGCCCCGGGTCCCGCCACCGGCGGCCCCAAAGCAACCTCAGCCACAAGCCCAACACCAGGGGCCACATGTCGCCCGTCTCTCGTCCGTCCCGGACCCGGTCCCGCTCCGGGAGACCGGCGCGCCGCCCCGTGGGGACGGCTCGCTCCCCAAGGACCAGGCGGCCCCACACCCCGCGCCACGCGAACGCGGTCATCGGCAGCGGTCGCGGCTCGGCACGGGAGCGGGCGGAGAGCCGGCTCACAGCGGAGAGCGGCGTCGCGCGCCAGACGGAGTGCCACGCGCACCCGCCGCTCGCAGCAGCCTTCCCATCCGCTAGGACGTCGGGCCCGGCCCAGCGGGATCCTCCCCCAACTCGGAAGGGGGAGGCGCGGGCCACAGTAGACGACGAGCCGCGCGCTCGGCCCCCGCCGCGGGGTCCGGCGGAACCCTCACTGTCCCCCCACCTCATCCCATCGAGGCGGGGGCAGCGGAGGAGGAGGGTTCTCTGCAGGCGAGTCGCTACGGCAGCGCTACCACAACACAGAGAGAGGCGGCGAGCCGGGGGATCCGGTACCCCAAGGCACACCTCTCGGATCGCTAGAGAAGGCTTTCTCACCGAGGGTGGGTCACGCTCCCCACCCGCCAGTCGCCCCTCGTCGGGCCCGCAGAGGCGCTCAGGGACGCCTGGGGAAGGGAGGGGGCCTGCGGCGCGAGAAGAAACCTGCGGCAACCTGGAGCGTTTGCGGTCAGGGCAGGGGCCCGGCCGGCGCGCGTGCGCACAGCCCCCAAGGCCCCCCGCCGTCCACCCACCTCCTTTCTGTGAGGCAAGGCGCCTCCAGTTAACCCACACACGACCGATCGGAGGCAGAACGGCAGCCCCTCGGCGGCCGGCCGGCGCACGCGTGGCCGGCCCGAGCCCACCGCCACCGCTCACACGGCCCGCGCTCCCCCGCCAGAGGGGAGCACGGGACGTGCGCTCGCCAGACCAGGCGGCGCCCTTCCCCGCGTGGGAGGGGCGCGTCTCACTCAACCGCCTCGACCCGCACAGCCAACGAGCTCCCTCAGGACCCACGCGCGGACACCATGGCGGCGACCGGAGGAGGGGGCGCTGGGGGCGGGAGCGACACACCACCGCTCGGCCTCGGGCACCTGAGAGACAGCCCGGGGCGCTCCAGGAGCACCGCAAAGGCCCAGGCGGAGCCAGCGCTCGTGCAATACCCGAGAGGGCAGCACGGCGGGCCAGCGGGACAGCACCCCCACCGCCGCGGAGGGGGGCGGCCCACGAGGCGACGACCACAAGAGGCGAAAGCGAGGAGTGCCTGCTGCGTCAGAGGACCCCCGCTGACCCACGCCGGACGCCACGAGGCAGACGGCGGGGTCGGGACAGCGAGGTCGGGCCGGGTTCCGCACCCCAGTGCCTCCCAACGCACCGCCCGCAGGCGGGGATGGGAGACGGGGGAAACCCCGCGGGCGGGACGAGAAGAACGGGTCTCATTCACCACGAATGCCCGCCCCTCGCCCGTCGCGGCTCGGTCCCGGCCCGGGAGAGCGTGACATCACCACATCGATCAGGGAAAGCATCCCCGGAGCAGGGTCGGCCAGCCAGCCACAGCCTCCCCAGAGGCCAGCGAGCAGATCAGCCTGGCCATCCCCAGCTCCAGGACAGGGGCGGCAGACAACCCGGCAGAGACGAGGAATGCCTGACACGCACGGCACGGAGCCAGCGGGAGTGGGGTTGTCTCGGCCGCCCCAGGTGCCCGCAGCGGGGAGCGCACGGTGGCAGGGTAAGCCCGCGCCACCTTCCCCGCCGCCCCCAGGTGGGTCAGAGACCCGGACCCAAGGCGGCACCGGGAGCTGGGACGCTCGGATGCATGAGAGACCGGGCACACGGGCCCCAGCAGGCGGCTCAAGCACGAGCAGGGCCGGCTAGCCGGGTCACCGGGAGGCCGAAGACCCGCGACGCATCCAAGAGACCCAACCTCTCCAGCGACAGGTCGCCAGAGGACAGCGTGTCAGCAATAACCCGGTGGCCCAAAATGCCGGCTCGGAGTGAAACATATACCTCCCCAGGAGACAGGAGGTCGAGTCACCGACCACGCCGCCGGCCCAGGGAACCCGCGACACGGGCATCTGTCCCCAAAATCGCCACCATCGCAGCCAGACACGGAGCACCCAGGGCCCTCTGGTCGACCCCAGGACACACGCCGGAGCAGCGCCGGGCCAGGGACGTCCTCCCGGCCACCCGTGCCACGCAGGGGCCGGCCCGAGTCTCCAGAGCGAGACTCGGAAGCGTTTCCGGCCGTCCCCTCGTACGACCGGGACACACGAGGGACCGAAGGCCGGCCAGGTGTGACCTCTCGGGCCGCACGCGCGCTCAGGGAGCGCTCTCCGACTCCCCACGGGGACTTGCAAACAACAGGTCACGGCAGAGGGACCGCTCCCCGGCACCCGGGGGACGAGGCAGGACGGTCCCCGGCTCCCCACGGGGACTTGCAGAAAAAATTCGGCCGCTGCCTCAGACGGCCAGGATGCGCGCGGGCCCGCGACCGGGCCGGGAAGGGTGTCCCCAGCCTCCCACCCCAAGCCCGGTGGGTCCCCGCGGGTCGCGGGTCAGGCCTCGGGAGCCGCGGCGTGCTGGTCGACCAACCCCGGCAGCCCCACACCCGGCTCTGGCCCGAAAGCGCAGCGACAACCTCTCCCCACATAAGCCTGCACGCCTGAGCTCTGACTCACAAGTGACGCGCCAGAGCTCTGGCGCGACCGGGACAGCCCGGCTGACGACCGCGGTCTTTCCGGAGCTCTGCCTAGCTCACAGCGGGGACGGTCCCCTCCCTCGGCAGCTGCCACCGCAGCTCCGGAAGCCAAGGGAACGATATAAAAGCGGCCGCCAGATGGAGTCCGACAACCGTCGCGAACGTCACCAAGACAGATCCGGATGGCAGGCCGGCCCGCGGACCGCAAAACCGAAACCGTGAGTCGAGAGACGCTATCCCGAGGCCGAAAACGCAGCCCCTGTACCCCAACCCCACAGAAACGGTCCCCAAACCCTGTCTCTGCATGGACCGCGACACAGTCAGAAGACAACCCACGGCGTGTGGATGTTCGGAGAGGCATCTCGGTGGGAGAAACAACAAGCAAGGACTCGGTCGCGGGTCGTTGAGGACACAGGGAGACACAGAATGCGTAGGCTCTTCCTGAATCCAGACAGAGAAGGAGGGAGGGAGGGAGGGAGGGAGGGAGGGAGGGAGGGAGGAAAGGCAGGCAGGCAGGCAGGCAGGCAAACATAAAGAAGGAAACAGAGAAAGAAAGAAAGGAAGGAAAACCTAAAGGAGAGAAAGAAAGAAAAGAGAAGAAAAGAGAAGACAAATATTAATATAAGTATTTCCATTTGTATATAGGTATAACATATAAAACTACATTAAAATAGAAAAAAATTTATATGCATACACATGAATGAACAGATAAAAATGAATAAACAAAAAATAAGATAACATAACATAAGCAAATAGGCCAGGCGCGGTGGCTGACGCCTGTGATCCCAGCACTTTCAGAGGCTGGGGGAGAGAGAGAGAAAAAAAATGAAAGAAAGAAAGAAAGAAAGAAAGAAAGAAAGAAAGAAAGAAAGAAAGAAAGAAAGAAAGAGAGAGAGAGAGAGAGAGAGAGAAAGAAAGAAAGAAAGAAAGAAAGAAAGGAAGAAAGAAAGAAAGAGAGAGAGAAAGAAAGACAGAAAGAAAGAAAGAAGAAAGAGAGAGAGAGAGGGAGAAAGACAGCGAGAAAGAAAGACGAGAGAAGAAAGAAAAAAAAAGAAAGAGGAAAGACAGGAAGAAAGACAAAGCAAGAAAGCAAGAAAACAAGACAGCAAGAAAGCACGACAGAAAGAGAGAAAGAGACAGAAAGAAAAAGCAAGAAAGCAGCAGAGAGAGAGAGAGAGAGAGAGAGAGAGAGAGAGAGAGAGGCGCGAGGCGAGGCGAGGCGAGGCGAGGCGAATCTACCTGCTTTCACTACATGTGGGGAGAATCAGGAAAGCCCCCACTAACAACAAGGCCTGAAGTGGAGCTGCCATCTGTGAAATCCGAGCAGAAGAGTCCACACGGGTTAAAGACACGAAGAAAGACAGGGAAACAACTGCTCAAAGAGAAGAACAATCTGGCCCAGCCAGGGTCTGTCTCCTGAAGTTGTGTGGGCAACGAGGGAGTGGGACGGAGGGAGGGAGTGGGACGGAGGGAGGGAGGGCCTCCGAGGCTCGTGTCAAACAATAAATGATAATAAAATAAAAGGAAGTTAAAAAAAAAAATTGCGCATCATTCGTAGCATCACTGACGCCTCGAAAGGCGAGAGGCATGTGTTTATGTCACTGTGGGACTGTTTTCTTTTTTCTTTTCTCTTTTTCTTCCCTCTCTTCCCGGAAACTCACTTTTTAATTATTTCATTTTCCTTTTCTTTTTTTTTTTTTAATTTTTAATTTTACTTTCATTTTTACTTTTATTTTTAATTGCTTGAGAGGTTGTCTCCCTCTCTCGCCCAGGCTGGTGTACAGTGGCGCGATCTCGGCTCACTGCAACCTCCGCCTCCCAGGTTCAAGTGATTCTCCTGCCTCAGCTCGGCCTCCCGAGTAGCTGAGATTACAGAGGCGCACGACCATGCCCGGCTAATTTTTGGTATTTTGACTAGAGACGGACGGGGTTTCACCATACTGGCCCTGCTCGTCTGACCACCTCGTGATCCAGCGATCCACCACCCTCGGCGTCCCAAAGTGCTGGGATGACAGGCTTGAGCCACCGCGCCGGGCCTAGTTATTCCTTTTATTTTATTTCTAATTTTTAATTGTACGTATGCACGTATGCATGTATGTATGTATGTATGTATGTATGTATGTATGCATGCATGCATGTATCTATCCTTTTCTTTTTTTTTGAGACGGACAGAGAGAGACAGTGAGAAACAGAGAGAGAGAGAGAGAGACAGACAGACAGACAGAGAGAGAGAGAGAGAAACAGACGGGGGGGGAGAGAGAGAGAGAGAGAGAGAGAGAGAGAGAGAGAGACCAACAGACAGAAGGACAGGCAGAGAAAGAGAGTAAGACAGAAGACAGACACAGGGAGAGAGACAAGCGGGGGGGGGGGGAGAGAGAGAGAGAGAGAGAGAGAGAGAGAGAGCTCCCAGACATCACGAAGCCGTTTCAATGACATATTCTCTCTGGTCTTTGTCTGGGGATATTCAGTTTTTCAACGTAGGCCTCAAGGGCTCCCAGATGTCCCTTTCGAATCTCTACAAAGAGAGTGTCTCCAACCTGCCTAATCAAAACAAAGGTGTAACCCTTTAGGATGAGTCCACACATCGCAAAGCAGTTTCTCAAATACATTCTTTCTAATTTTCATCTGGGAATATTAGGTGATTCACCATAGGCCTAAAGGGACTCCCAAAAATCCATTCAGAGAGACTGCCCAAAAAAAGTGTTTCTAACCTGATGAATCCAAAGAATGGTGTATCGCTAAGAGATCAATCTACGCATCACAAATCAATGTGACAGATAGCCTCTCTCTGGTTTTAATCTGTGGATAGTCTGCTTTCCAACGTAGGCCTCAATGGGTTTCCAAATGTCCCCTCACAGATTCTACGGAAAGCGTGTTTCCAACCTCCTGGTTCAAAAGAATTATCCGTTCGAGGTGAATCCACACGTCAAAAAGCAGTTTCACCAGCAGCAGTTTTTCTCCTTTTCCTCTGGGGATGTTCACTTTCACCAGGAGCCACAAAGGGCTCCCAAATGTCCCTTCGAAGATTCTGCAAAGAACTGCTTCCAATCGGCCGCGTGCAGCGGCTCACGCCTGTCATCCCAGCATTTTGGGAGGCAGAGGCGGGTGGATCACCTGAGGTCAGGAGTTCGAGACCAGCCTGGCCAAAACGGTGAAACCCCATCTCTACCAAGAACACAAAAAATTTGCCGGGCTTGGTAGCGGGTGCCTGTGATCCCAACTACTTGGGAGGCTGAGGCAGGAGAATCCCTTCAACTGGAAGGCAGAGGTTGCAGTGAGCCGAGATGGTGTCACTGCACTCCAGCCTGGGGGACAGAGTGAGAGTCTGTCTTAAAAAAAATAAAAACATTAAGAAAAAAATACTACTACTACAACAACAACAACAACAACAACAACAACAACAACAACAACAAAATGCTTCCAATCTGCTGAATCAACAGAAAGGTTTAACTCAGTAAGAGGAATCTACACATCGCTAAAAAGCAGTTTTACAGATAGCTTCTTGTTAGTTTTTATCTACAGTTTCCTGGTTTTCACCCTAGGCCTCGAATAGCTCCCAAATGTCCTTTTGCAGATTCTACAAAAGGGCCGCTTCCAACCTGGTATATCAAAAGAAAGGTTTCACTCTGTGAGATGAATCCACACACGACAAAGCAGTTTCAGAGACAGCTTCTTTCTAGTTTTTATTTGGGGATATTCGGTTTTTCACACTAGGCCTCAGTGGGCTCCCAAAGGTATACTCGCGGATTCTACAGAAAGAGTGCTTCAAACCTCCTCAATCAAAAATTAGTTGTAATTCGGTGCCATGAATCCACACATCACAAAGCGGTATCATAGAGAGCTTCTTTCTATTTCTCTGGTGGGGATACTCGGTTTTTCACAACAGGCCCCAGTGGGCTCCCAAATGTCCATTCTGCTTCCAAACTGCTGAATCCAAAGGCAGTTTTAACTCGGTATGATGAATCCACACGTCACAAAGCTGTTTCATGAAGACCTTCTCTCTCGTTTTTATCTGAAAACATAAGATTTTTTCACCATACGACACAAGGGTCTCCGAAATGTACACAGACAGATTCAACAAAAAAACCCTTCCAACCTGCTGAGTAAAAAGAAAGGTTTAACTCTGCGAGACGAATACACACACGACAAAGCAGCTTCACAGAGAATGGTGTTTTTTGTTTGTTTGTTTGCTTGCTTGCTTGCTTGCTTGCTTGCTTTTTGGTTTGTTTTCTTGGTTTTTTTTTTTTTTTTTTTTTTTTTTTTGGAGACGCACTTTCGCTCTTGTTGCTCAGACTGGAGCGCAATGGCGCCATCTCGCCTCACTGCGACCTCCGCCTCCCAGGTTCAAGCAATTCTCCTGCCTCCGTTTCCCTTCCCGAGTAGCTGGGATTACAGGCATGTGCCACCACGCCCGGCTAATTTTGTATTTTCAGTAGAGACGGGGTTTCTCCATGTGGGTCAGTCTGGTCTCGAACTGCCGACCTCAGGTGATCTGCCAGCCTCGGCCTCCCAAAGTGCTGGGATGACAGGCGTGAGCCACCGCGCCCGTACAATTGTATTGTATCGTATTGTATTGTATTTACATTGATTGATTGATTGATTGATGCTGCCTGATCAAAGGTCACTCAGGCCCAGTCGTCAAAGTGGCGATTTCCTAGGCAACAAGGAAGGGGGGAGCTTGGAGGTGGGGGCGGGGGCGGTGGAGAAGACACAGTTGCCCCAGGCTGTGCGCAGGCGGCCTGAGCTTCCTTCCTCTGTTGAGGCCTCCATTTTCAGAGTAACAGTGGCCGCTAGGTGATGCCCGACGTCTGCCAATGAGACTGTCAGCCCGGAATGAATTGGGATCGCCTGGAGGGGGAGGCGGGAGGGGGAAGGATGGAGGCCCCCACAGCACAGTGGGTCACCGCGCCCTTCCAGGCGATCCCCACAACTAATCGACCAGGGCCCCTGGGGGCACACAGCCTAAGACCCCAGCCATCGGATCATCTGGAACTTCTGTCCGAAGACGAGAGACGAGAGACCGACTGGAAATTCTCTCGGTCAAGGTCCAAACGTAAAAGAATCACTGACACAGACACCAGGACTAACTAAGACAATTTGTAAAAGTTTCCGTGTTTTGGGTGAATCCGCGTATTTCTGGATCACAAAATTACTGATTTTGAACATTGCGGTTTTTCCACTCCTTACGTGTACGGTCCTGTGATAGACAGACCAGGGGACTCCTCAGCTCAGAGTCCATGAGGCCAGAAGCTGACATCCTAAATTTCTATGTAGAATGAATTTCAGCAAGCCAGCCAAACACTCTGCCGTAAAACTGTCCGGAAGACAAGCGGTGGTGTTTCGGGGGCGGATTTGGGGGGGGGGGGGGAGCCGGGTGCGGTACGCTCACGCCTGTCATCCCCGCACTTTGGGAGGCCGAGGGCAGGCGGATCCCTCGAGATGGTGGCCATTGCACTCCAGCGTGGGCAACAAGAGCGAAAACTCCGTCCAAAACAAGAACAACAACAGAAACGTGAAGTGCCGTCTGCTGTTCTTTTTGCTTCCCACCCCGAGAAGAACAGAATACAGCTGTTGTCTCCCTGCCCGCCTGCCTGCCTGCCTGCCTGCCTGCCTGCCTGTCTGCGTGCCTGTCTGTCTGTCTGTCTGTCTGTCTGTCTGTCTGTGACAGGGTCTCGCTCTGTCTTTCGCCCAGACTGGAGTGCAGTGACACCATTGTGGCTCACTGCAGCCTCAACTTCCCCGGGGTTAGGGGATTCTTCTAAGGGATCCTACGGCCTCGGCCTCCCAAAGTGTTGGGGTTACAGGCGTGAGCCATCAGCACCCGGCCTGAGTTCATACATCTGGTCTCACTACGCCTTAACCACACGCCCGTGAAGCACTCAAGTCAAGAGAGAGTCGGCAAGAGACTTTCAGCATTCTCTCCCAAAACCAGTGAGGTGGATGGCGGCCCTGTGTTTCCCAAGCTCCTGTGGTTTTAAGTGGCCACGCGTAGAGGATAGATAGATTTAAAATGTTTCCAGAGAGGCGCAAGCCACAGTCATTCAGGACATCCGAGCGCGAGATGGGGTTTCTGACAGCGACTTAAGGGCCAGGGAGGGCCAGAGTCTGCCGAGGCCCTCGTTCCAGTGGTGGGGCCGATGGAACCCAAGGCTGAGGGAGCCAGCAGTCCGCACAGAGAGAGCTCCAGCCCTAGGCCCCACCGTGCAGACCGACTCAGAAGGAAGAGAGTCCCTCATCCTACATACGTCACATCCCTCCACTGAACTTGGGAGCGGATCCGTTTTCCAAACATGAGGTGACTCTCGGTTCGAAATGGATCACAAGGGGCCGGGCTTTCCAGAGTCGGCATGATAAAGCAGTCATTCTGTGGCACAGAACGAGGTGTGGCTCTTATCTAGACTCCGCAGTGAAAGCCAGTGAAACAGGGCGAAACCCCGTGTCTACTAAAAATTAAAAGAGGAGCCGGGCATGGTGCCGCTTGAAGGCAGGAGAATCGCTGGAACCCGGGAGGCAGAGGTTGCAGTGAGCTGAGATCACACCACTGCACTCCAGCCTGGGGGACAGAGCGAGACCGCATCTCAGAAACAGACAAACACACAAAGCCAATCAAGGTGTTTAACTCAACGTGTCACCCACGGGTCTCTCGACAGGATACATCCAGCACCCGGGGAAACAGGGAAACGTCGAGGGGTGGGGTGGAATCTATTTTGTGGCCCCAAGGGAGGGTTTGAGAGATACTCCCGCAAAGGTGACTGCCTAAGGAAGCCCCTCCGTCCAAGAAGCGATAGTCATTTCTAGCCTGTAGCCACCCACGAGGGAGAATCGGGCTCTCTGCAGAACCCCCCACCCCCCGACTCGTGAAATGGTCTCTCTCACTCTGTCAGGCTCTATTCACGCCGTGTGGTTTTGTAACCTCCAGCGTGTGTGCGTGGGGTGGGGGATGGGGTGGGGTGGGGTGGGGGCGGCTGTGGACAGAGGAGGGGAAAAAGCGATGGTGTCCCACGGGTGCCCGGGACGTGGGTCGTGGTTGGGGTGGCCAGAGCCTAGGGAACTCATCGCCTGTCAGGACGTCTCCCCCTCCAGGTCCCCTCTCTGCCCTACGCTCCACATCTTCGCAGTTCAGTGGAGACCTTGTGGATGGAAGTCGCTGTCCCTTTGGACTTTAGCCGAGGAAGGCCGGGCTCCCAGGTGTCTCCCGGGAGTTGGGGCCTCGGGCAGGC
>NC_133415.1:36995000-37005000 GCF_049350105.2 Macaca mulatta | reverse complement strand
GATCTCCCGAAATCATGCACCCAGTGGGGAAGCCCGGCAAGGCCCGTCTGTGTAGATTCCTCTCGGCCTCTCTAAGCACGCACTTCTCACTTTGGTGGAAGGGGCAGGGCCCTCTCTGGGACGGGGGAATCTGACAGACAAAGAGACAGACGTAGAAAAAGAGAGATCGACAGACAGAGACAGAGAGAAACGGACAGAAAGAGCGAGAGAGCGAGAGAGCGAGAGCGAGAGCGAGAGAGAGAGAGAAACAGACTAGACAGGGAGGGGGAGAGAGGGAGAGAGACAGACAGAGACAGACAGACAGGCAAAAAAGAGAGTAAGACAGAAGACAGACACAGTGAGTGAGAGACACAGGTAGAGAGAGAGAGAGAGAGAGAGAGAGAGAGAGAGAGACAGAGAGACAGAGAGAAAGAGAGGGACAGGCAGACAGATAAAGAGAGTGACAGAGAAAGACATAGACGGACAGTGAGAGACAGAGAGAAAGAGACAGAGAGAGAGAGAGAGAGAGAGAGAGAGAGAGAGAGAGAGAGGCAGACAGACAGACAGGCAAAGAAAGAGAGTAAGACAGAAGACAGACACAGTGAGAGAGACAGGAAAGACAGAAACGGACAGAGAGAGACAGAGAGGAACAGACAGAAAGAGAGAGGGTCCTAGCCCAATAGCGATACAGTGCCATTTCTTTCATTTCCTCTTTCTTTCCTTCTTTCTTTCTTTCTTTCTTTCTTTCTTTCTTTCTTTCTTTCTTCTTTTTTTATTTTTTTATTTTTTTGAGACGGAGTCTTGCTCTGTCACCCAGGCTGGAGTGCAGTGGCGCGATCGCAGCTCCCTGCAACCTCCGCCTCCCGGGTTCACACCATTCTCCGGCCTCAACCTCCCGAGTAGCTGGGACTACAGGCGCCGGCCACTACACCCAGATAATTCGTTTGTTTTTTTTGGAGAGACGGGGTTTCACCATGTTAGCCAGGATGGTCTCGATCTCCTGACCTGGCGATCCGCCCGCCTCAGCCTCCCAAAGTACTAGGATGACAGACGTGAGCCACTGCGTTCAGTCTACAGTGCCGTATCTCAGAAATCACTCACAGGAACAGACACTTACAGGTCATGTGTAGAGTTTCTTTTTTTGTTTTGTTTTGTTTTGTTTTGTTTTGTTCCGTTTTGTTTTGTTTTGCACGAGGAGGTGGCGGGATGGAGTTTCGCTCTTGCGTCCCAGGATGGAGTGAAATGGCAGAGGGGACTCAGGGAGTCAACCTATGGCAGAGATGGCACGTCATTCAGAGCGTAACGTCCACAGCGAAAGGTGGTAGGGCCGGCACTTTTAAAGGCTGAAATCCCGGCGGCTCAGGCCTGTCGTCCTCGCACTTTGGGAGGCCCAGGAGAACGGATCACTTGAGGTCAGGAGTTCGAGACCAGTGCGGCCAACATGGAGAAACCCCGTCTCTACTCAAAATACAAAAATTAGCCGGATGTGGTGGTGTGCGCCTGTAATCCCAGCCACTGAAGAAGAATCACTGGAATCCGGGAGGCAGAGGTTGCAGTGAGCCGAGGGAGTGCCACTGCACCCCCGCCTGGGTGACAGACTGAGAGAGACTCAGTCCCTCCCTACCAAAAAAGAAAGAAAGAAAGAAAGAAAGAAAGAAAGAAAGAAAGAAAGAAAGAAAGAAAAAAAAAAAAAAAAAAGAAAAAAGAAAAAAAAAACACAGGGACCGCCACCGGGCGCAGTGGCTCACACATGTAATCCCAGCACTTTGGGAGGCCGAGGTGGGCGGATCACCTGAGGTCAGGAGTTCAAGAGCAGCCTGGCCCACATGGTGAAACTCCGTCTCTACTAACATAGAAACATCTTCGGAGCATGATGGTGGGTGCCTGTAATCCCAGCTGCTCAGGAGGCTGAGACGGGAGAATCGCTTGAACCTGGGAGACGGTGGTTGCAGTGAGCCGAATCGCACCACCGCACTCCAGGCTGGGTGGCTGAGTGAGACTCTGTCTTAAAACAACAACAACAACAGCAGCAAAAAAAAAATAGCAAACGCACAAAAAAAGAACAGGCCAAAATACTCCATTGTCACTGAACGTTCCGCCACCAGACCGGAAACCCCCTGACTCAGGTCAAGGAGGTGGTGTTTCCTTCTCTCTGTCTCTGTCTCTGTCTCTCTCTCTCTCTCTCTCTCTCTCTCTCTCTCTCTCTCTCTCCCTCCCCCCCCCCAACTTTTATGTCTTGTTCAAGCAGACATGTGCAAGATTGTTACACAAGTAAACTTCTGACTGGGGGGTTCAGTGTGCAGATGATTTCATCACCCGGATAACTCAGCGCAGTACCCGACAGTTTTCGTGGTTTGGTTTTTTGTTTTGTTTTGTTTTGTTTTGTTTTTCCCTGAAGATGTCTCTCCTTCCACACCTCCTCCCTCAAGTAGGCTCCCGCCTCCCTGGTCCCCCTCGTTCTGCCCACGAGTTCTCATTATTTAGTTCCCAGTTATAGATGAGAACACGCGGTCTTTAGCTGATCGTTGCTTTCATCTTCGGCGGTGGCGGTGAAAGAGGCATGACACGAAATCGACCCTTAGGACGCTCCCCTCCGTCCACACCCCACACCCCCTCCCCACACACACCCTCATTCCTGCCCCCCCTCCTCAAACCCAAGACAGGAAGAAAGGCAGATATTAAAGTCAGAGGTCAGCCTCCAAGACGGTGGAGGCAAGGGATCTGAAAGGGTGAGCAAGCGATAGGGGTCGGGGGATGTCGTGGCCGAGCTAGCAAAAATAGGGGACCGACTTTCCAGCCCCAGCACACCCCCAATCCTCAACCGCAGCTAGCCTCTGGGTGGGGTTGCGCCTGTAAAAGCTTCTGAATGGAGAGAAGCCCAAGGCTATGGAAGGCATCAGCTCCAAGTCCGGGAAGGGAACAGGGCTTTGTGCATTGGAATGGGGCTTTAGAAGGCGGTGCTGCGGTTTCCAAAGCGACACGCCTCGCCTCGCCTCGCCTCGCCTCGCCCCGCCCCGCCTCGCCCAGAGCGAAACTCCGTCTCAAAAAAATAATAATAATTTTAAGATAATAATAATACTAAAAAATAAATAAATAAATAAATAAATAAATAAGAAATAAATAGTTAGTACAGCGGTCGTGGTCGTGAATCATTCCCCGGAGTCCAGGCGCAGTGGCTCACGCCCGTCACGCGAGCACTTTGGGACGCCGGGGCAGAAGGGTTGCAACAACATGATGAGACCCTGTCTGTGCAAAAACAGTTGAAAAGGAAGGCCGGGCGCGGCGGCTGACGCCTGCCGTCCCAGCACTTTGGGAGGCCGGGGAGGGAGAATCACCTGAGGTCGGGAGTTGGAGACCAGCCTGACCAACATGGAGAAGCCCCGTCTCTAGTAAAAATACAAAATCAACCAGACGTGGTGGTGCATACCTGCAACCCGAGCTACTACTCGGGAGGCAGACTCAGGAGAATCTCTTGAACCCGGGAGGCAGAAGTTGCGGTGAGCCGAGATCCGCGCCATTGCACTCCAGTCTGGGCAAC
The DNA here is from genome assembly GCF_049350105.2 of Macaca mulatta. Classification (NCBI taxonomy): domain Eukaryota; kingdom Metazoa; phylum Chordata; class Mammalia; order Primates; family Cercopithecidae; genus Macaca; species Macaca mulatta. The sequence continues at coordinate 37,001,483 of NC_133415.1, read as the reverse complement.
AAGAGCGAAACTCTGTCTCGGGAAAAAGAAAAATAAAACAATAAAAATTGAAAATCATCTGGGCACAGTGGCGCATGCCCCGTGGTCCCAGGCACTACACTCTGGAGGCTGAGGTGGAAGGATCGCTTGAGTCCAGGAGCGTCCACACTGCAGTGAGTTTGGTTTTGATGGCACCACTGCCAGGGTGACAGAGTGAGACGCCGTCTGTAAATCAGTCAAGCAATCAATCAGATCACTGCAAGGAGCTCTCTATGTCTTACTTTCAATAGGTGTCTCTTCAGGCCAAGCAGGCATGGTGCCTCACGCCAGTAATCCCAGCACTTTGGGAGGCCGAGGTGGGATGAAAGAAGGAAGGAAGGAAGGAAGGAAGGAAGGAAGGAAGGAAGGAAGGAAGGAAGGAAGGACAGACAGAACAAAAAGTTTTACAACCCTTTTTTTCATAGTGTCAGGAATTTACAGATAATACAAGTAGTTTAGGTCAGGGGCCGATGTTATTAGTATTACTTTTTTTTTTTTTTTTTTAACTCCTACGGCCTGGTGGTGGTGCCAAGGTTGTCTGGCTATTTATCTGACTTTTGTTTGTTTCTAACGTTTTGCTTTCTCTCTTTCCTCCTGTCTTGTGAACTAGGCAAGGTGGGGGGAGGAGGGCAGCAGGAGCAGTAGAGGTCTCCTTCCTCATCCCCCACTTTGAGAATTTTCACTAATTAGTGGGCGGGTTCCCTTTCATTTTTACTTTTTGGGTCTTTTAGCGAGACAGAGTGATAGCGTTTTATGTAATACACTTGTGTGGAAGTTTTCTGACGAGCCATGGTAGCTACAAAACCTTTTATCATTGGAAGGAGCAAGTGTAATACACAGGGGCGCAGCAAGCAAGTAAGTTTCTTTTTTTTTTTTTTTTTTGAGACCGAGTCTCGCTCTGTCACCCAGGCTGGAGTGCTGTGGCCGGATCTCAGCTCACTGCAAGCTCCGCCTCCCGGGTTCACGCCATTCTCCTGCCTCAGCCTCCTGAGTAGCTGGGACTACAGGCGCCCGCCACCTCACCCGGCTAGTTTTTTTGTATTTTTTAGTAGAGACAGGGTTTCACCGTGTTAGCCAGGATGGTCTCGATCTCCTGACCTCGTGATCCGCCCGTCTCGGCCTCCCAAAGTGCTGGGATGACAGGCTTGAGCCACCGCGCCCGGCCAGCAAGTTTCTATTACAAGTAATACACTTACAGTGAGGGTTTTACATTTTCTACAGCTGGAAACTCTTTTCTAAATGAAGACCTAGGATCAAACCTGTGTTAAACCTGAACAGGCACATGTACTAACTTTGTCATGTCTTAAGCAGGTTAGTTTTTAACTGGGCCTTAAAACCTTTTTTTAGCAAGTAAAACAGTATTTTTTAATCAGAGAAGTTTTTACGAGCCCGACGCTTGAACTTGCGGCGTCTGTTTGGGGAAAGAGTTGGTTAAAGTCATGTTATCTTGAGGCATTAACCCTTCTGCTTCTCCAGGCCATTGGTCTCTTACGTTAGCCCTTCTATCAACATAACATGAAGAAACATCTAGGCTGCCAGCAATGTTTTCAGCCTACTGAGGAAATAGGTTTTTTTCTGTTTTTTTATTTTTATTTTTTAAATTTTTGGCTAAAGGAGGAGGTTCTGGTAACTTCTGGTTTATATGTTTAAAGAATGACTGAAAGACCTTGCGATCGTTGCTGGGCTGGACGGGTCTGGGTTTCCTAAGCAGTACGTGTACAGTGGGGACACCTTACATAGGTGTTTCTTCTAGCATGGTTATGGGTGGGGGGTGGGGTGGGGTGGTAACAACAACAAAGCAATGTATAGCATATTCATATCCAGCAAGGACGAAAGAGGTCCTCACCTGGGAAAAAGGTTGAATACAGCGACAGAACAATAGGAAAACAGTTAGTATTCTAGGAAAACTATCTGTCTTAAGATTTTTAACTACATTGACTTGCTTGATGAGTCCTCAAGCTTCGGCCGTGCATAGACTAGTCAGCTGCCGGTGTGTGACTAGAGCAGGGCTTGTGGTCCTCAGCAGCAGCTTGGAGCTTGGTCTCGTCTCAGGATCAGCCGGGCTGGATGATCTGCGCCCTGTTAGCCGGTCCACTTGTCCTGAGCTGTCGGTGTTAGCTGACTGTGGTGGATCCAAGACGCAACACCTGCAACTTTAACAGCAGTGGGAGTGGACAAGGTTACAGTATAGGGCTCATCCTATATGGGTTGTAGAAAAATTAGGTTTTACTTTAAACAGAGTCCCTAGATTTAAATGGGTGTCAGGCTTATAGGCATTATTTTTCTTTATTTAATTATGAACACTTCGTATGGCTATTTTGAAAGGCTGCATTTGCCTTTTAAAGGTTAATTTCTTTAGTTTCCGGAGGTCACCTTTTATTTGACCTACGATTTGCGGGTGGCCAACTGAACACAATCTTACAGGGCAGATACCTAGTTTGTTTGGTAGGGGTGCACCTGACTCGGAGGAGGACCGTAGGCAAAAACCTGATTTTATCTTAAGTGAATTTCCTGGCATATATCTATATATCTATCTATATCTATATCTATATCTGTATCTGTGTGTGTGTGTGTGTGTGTGTGTGTGTGTGTGTGTGTGTGTGTGTATATATATACATCTATCTATCTATCTATCTATCTATCTATCTATCTATATCTATATGGCAACCCTTTTTTTTTCGTTTTGTTTTTTGGTCGCCAGTAGCTGCTCGCTCGAGTGTCCAGTTCATGCGTTCCACCTTTTGTTGAACTTTGTGGCCGATAGGCTGCGTGTAACCTCTGTTGTATTGTTAACAGTCTTGTTAAATCTTGCACTATTCCAGCTACAGCTACAAATGCTGGCCTATTGTCTGACTTTAAAATCAGAGGTAGTCTTAAACCTGGGGATAATGTCTTTTAACAGTACTTTAGTCACTTCTTGTACTTTTTCTGTCCTGGTGGGGAAAACTGTAACTTACCCTGAAAAGGTGCAAACAAGCACTAGCCTCCAGCAGGGGGCAGTCCTGTAAAGTCTATAAGCAAGTTTTCACAAGGTATGGCTCTTTTTCCTGTTTCAGTTTCTTAGAGGAGGAGTTCCCCCCTCCCCCCATCCCCACCCCCACTCCGCCCCTTTGTCACTGTATCTAGTGGCTGAGCCTTCAGTGAGAAATTGGAATCCAGATACGGCAGAGTCTTGCTGTTTGTAACTTCTAATGTGACCATGGGCTCCTGGGAGCCTAATGAGAAGGTGCCTAGTCTGCCCTAGTCTTTACATTCTTCAGCTCCCGTCAGCCTGATCAGATGAGTGTCTGGTTCCTCCAAGGTGCAGCAGCCCTTGGCCGATGGCCTCTTTGTCTTGCGGCCTTGGCCATTTCCTGTATTGCCTTCTGAACATTTACCCTTCTAGAGTCTTTTTTTTTTTTTTCCATCTCGCACATTAATCTCTCTCTAGCCTTGTCCGGCTCTGGAATCCTTGCCTAACTTGACTTCGGTCATGTCTACATCCACGTCCGCGGCCTCTCACAATGCTGCTTCCCCCCCCCGCGTTCTCACGCTCCTACGGCCAGCTGGTGGGGCCCGAGAAACGGCACGGGCCCTGCCCCCGCCCACGCACTGCTGTCTGTCTCTCCTGTTTTCTTTTGATTCTCTATCTTTACACTTGCTTTTAGTCTTTCTTTTTCTTTTGCTCTTTTCCCTCTTTTCTAGAGTTTAACAGGCTCTTTTCTTTATACACTTGGAGGGTGAAACAGGCATACCGAGAGTCAGCGTAAATGTTTACAGTCTTACCCTCACCGAGTTCTAAGGCCCGGATTAAAGCAATGAGCCCAGCTTAACGACAGCGTCCAGGGTTACCACCGCATATTCTGCACATCTCTCCCCTCGTGGGTTGGTGAAGCTGTTCCCGTCCACGCATAGCTCCTAGTGTACTGATGCCCAAGGCTGGTCCCGGAGGTCAGATCTGCTAGAGTACACTGGAGTCCAACACCTCTACACAGTCATGCTCGACAGGGCTCTAGCTGTCGGGAGCAAGGCGGTGGGTTCAGGGTGTTCCCAGTTTAGTAGCTCAATGGTTGAAAAGGGCTGATAGATGAAAGTCTGTTGCCCACCCCCCTCCCCCCGGGATGTGGGCCTGGTCATTATAATAGACAGGTCCTCGTATCTCCCTGAGAGGCATTTACAGAGCTCGAGTAAGACCAGATCTGAGATGGCCCACTTGACTATCTCGACTTCTTTCCTTGGCCTCTGGAGGCTCCGATCCTTCCCTTCGAGGTGAGACCTGGGGCGTGTCAGCTCCTGAATCTCATTTCTGAGGGGGTTGTTGGCCTCGGTGAAGCGGGGTAGGCTGGGAAACATGGAGAAAGAATCTGTGTTATCTCTCGTGGCTCCCGTAAAAACTGGCTTCTCTTGCCGTTTCCTGGGACTCCCTTTTTAAAAAAACTCTGTGTCTGCCGGCGAAGCCGCTCTTACTTTTACTTTTGGCTATTTTGCACAAAGTTGTTAAACAGGGCTAAATTAACGCTGGCTTTGTCTATAATCTATTTCGCCGTGAGTCCATATAAAGGAATTTGATCTAGGTACACAGGCTGTCCTCCGACCCCGTCACCACCTGAACTACACGGCCAATTGTTCTCTGCCTGTAGTTCCTTCCGTGGGCCATCCAACAGCAGAAGAGGGCAATTCTAATTCACCCAGAGTTCGTGACCTCTAGGGGGTTAACTGAACTCTATAATCTCCTGCAAAACCTTTTGTAAGGTTCTGTAACATGCATTTTAGTAGGGTAAGTTGTGACGACTTGATGACTTTCCTTTTATTTTTCTTTTTGAAACGTTTTTAAGAGGGCTCCTAGCAGAGTGGGCTTACTTTGTGTCTGACCTATGTTTCTCTCGAGACGAAACAACATTCACCCTACGAGAAGGAAAGGGTAAAAGGTCACTCAGTCACGTAATTCACACTAAATCAAAATGAAAGCTAAAACCAAAGTGTCGTTAAGGGCACACCTGTTCGTCAAGCAATTTAAGCCAAACCAAAATCAGGAGCAAGACCAAAGTGGCAATCAAGGCAGGCCTGTTTATCAAGCAATTCAAGTCAAGTCAAAATCGAAACCGAAACCAAAGTATCAACCAATGAATTCAAGTCAAGTCAGAAACCAAAACCAAAGTGCCGGTAGAGGCACGCCGTGGGTGATCAGGCCACGCTTCCACTCAAACGGAGTGGGGGAAGTTCCAAAGAGCAGTCTCAGCAAGTTTCAGATGTCCGGACTGAAAGTGCCAGTTCCTTCCCAGTGTCCAGCCACTGTGCGGATCCTCCACGGGGGCGTGCTGTGCACTGCTCTTTGGAGGCGAGGCATCGCACCGGGGCAGATGCCTACCCGGCAGCACTCTGAGGATCCGCATCGCTCAAGCTGGCCAGAGTCCCCCGCAGGGATGCTCTACAGGGCAGGCATAAGCCGCCTAAGGGGCTGCCTCGACCCTCCGTGCATCACCAGCTCGCTTCCCGGTGAGGGAACCCAGAAATGTAGCAGGACAAGCCGCAGACAAAACTCCTGAGACACCGGATTAAAGAAGGAAGAGGTTTTTCATTCGGCCGGGAGCGTCGGCAGACTCGCATCTTAGGAGCCGAGCTCCCCGAAAAAGACTTTTTTAAAGGCTTACAACCTCAAGGGTTGCACGTGAAAGGGTCGTGACAAATCGAGCAAGCGTGGGAAACGTGACTGGGGGCTACCTGCATCAGCTAACAGAACAAAAAGTTTTACAAGGAATTCACAGATAACAGAAGTAGTTCAGGTCGGGGGTCGATGTTATTATTATTACTTCCTCTTTTTCTTTTTTTTTTCCTTTTTTTTTTCTTTCTTTCTTTCTTTCTTTCTTTCTTTCTTTCTTTCTTTCTTTCTTTCTTTCTTTCTTTCTTTGTTTTTTTAAATCTCCTAGGGCCGTGTGGTGGCACCAAGGGTGTCTGGCCATTTATCTTGCTTTCGTTCCTTTCTAACTTTCTGCTTTCTGTCTTTCCTCTTGTCTTGTGAACTAGGCGAGGTGCGGGGAGGAGGGCAGCAGGAGTAGTAGTGGTCTCCTTCCTTATTATTATTATTTTGAGACAGAGTCTCGCTCTGTCACCCAGGCTGGATCGCCACGGCACGATCTCGGCTCACTGCAACCTCGGCCTCCCCAGTTCAGGCAAGTCGCCTCCTTCGGTGTCCCGAGTAGTCGGGATTCCAAGCCCGTGCCATCAGGAGGCCTGGCTAATTGTTACACTTTTCATAGAGACCGGGTTTCACCATGTTGGCCAGCCTGGTCTCCAACTCCTGGCCTCAAGTGATCCGCCCGCTGCGGCCTCCCGATGTGCTTGAATTACAGGCATGAGCCACCGTGCCCGGCCCACCCAGATAATCTTGTTAATAAATGGTAGAGAAGGGGTTTCCTCAGCCGCCGGGTGGAGGGAGGGTGGGGTGCGGTTTACTCAGCCTGCATGCTCTTAAGGGGGTAAATTAGT
>NC_133415.1:36970000-36977500 GCF_049350105.2 Macaca mulatta | reverse complement strand
CTGGGGGCGGGAGCGACACACCACCGCTCGGCCTCGGGCACCTGAGAGACAGCCCGGGGCGCTCCAGGAGCACCGCAAAGGCCCAGGCGGAGCCAGCGCTCGTGCAATACCCGAGAGGGCAGCACGGCGGGCCAGCGGGACAGCACCCCCACCGCCGCGGAGGGGGGCGGCCCACGAGGCGACGACCACAAGAGGCGAAAGCGAGGAGTGCCTGCTGCGTCAGAGGACCCCCGCTGACCCACGCCGGACGCCACGAGGCAGACGGCGGGGTCGGGACAGCGAGGTCGGGCCGGGTTCCGCACCCCAGTGCCTCCCAACGCACCGCCCGCAGGCGGGGATGGGAGACGGGGGAAACCCCGCGGGCGGGACGAGAAGAACGGGTCTCATTCACCACGAATGCCCGCCCCTCGCCCGTCGCGGCTCGGTCCCGGCCCGGGAGAGCGTGACATCACCACATCGATCAGGGAAAGCATCCCCGGAGCAGGGTCGGCCAGCCAGCCACAGCCTCCCCAGAGGCCAGCGAGCAGATCAGCCTGGCCATCCCCAGCTCCAGGACAGGGGCGGCAGACAACCCGGCAGAGACGAGGAATGCCTGACACGCACGGCACGGAGCCAGCGGGAGTGGGGTTGTCTCGGCCGCCCCAGGTGCCCGCAGCGGGGAGCGCACGGTGGCAGGGTAAGCCCGCGCCACCTTCCCCGCCGCCCCCAGGTGGGTCAGAGACCCGGACCCAAGGCGGCACCGGGAGCTGGGACGCTCGGATGCATGAGAGACCGGGCACACGGGCCCCAGCAGGCGGCTCAAGCACGAGCAGGGCCGGCTAGCCGGGTCACCGGGAGGCCGAAGACCCGCGACGCATCCAAGAGACCCAACCTCTCCAGCGACAGGTCGCCAGAGGACAGCGTGTCAGCAATAACCCGGTGGCCCAAAATGCCGGCTCGGAGTGAAACATATACCTCCCCAGGAGACAGGAGGTCGAGTCACCGACCACGCCGCCGGCCCAGGGAACCCGCGACACGGGCATCTGTCCCCAAAATCGCCACCATCGCAGCCAGACACGGAGCACCCAGGGCCCTCTGGTCGACCCCAGGACACACGCCGGAGCAGCGCCGGGCCAGGGACGTCCTCCCGGCCACCCGTGCCACGCAGGGGCCGGCCCGAGTCTCCAGAGCGAGACTCGGAAGCGTTTCCGGCCGTCCCCTCGTACGACCGGGACACACGAGGGACCGAAGGCCGGCCAGGTGTGACCTCTCGGGCCGCACGCGCGCTCAGGGAGCGCTCTCCGACTCCCCACGGGGACTTGCAAACAACAGGTCACGGCAGAGGGACCGCTCCCCGGCACCCGGGGGACGAGGCAGGACGGTCCCCGGCTCCCCACGGGGACTTGCAGAAAAAATTCGGCCGCTGCCTCAGACGGCCAGGATGCGCGCGGGCCCGCGACCGGGCCGGGAAGGGTGTCCCCAGCCTCCCACCCCAAGCCCGGTGGGTCCCCGCGGGTCGCGGGTCAGGCCTCGGGAGCCGCGGCGTGCTGGTCGACCAACCCCGGCAGCCCCACACCCGGCTCTGGCCCGAAAGCGCAGCGACAACCTCTCCCCACATAAGCCTGCACGCCTGAGCTCTGACTCACAAGTGACGCGCCAGAGCTCTGGCGCGACCGGGACAGCCCGGCTGACGACCGCGGTCTTTCCGGAGCTCTGCCTAGCTCACAGCGGGGACGGTCCCCTCCCTCGGCAGCTGCCACCGCAGCTCCGGAAGCCAAGGGAACGATATAAAAGCGGCCGCCAGATGGAGTCCGACAACCGTCGCGAACGTCACCAAGACAGATCCGGATGGCAGGCCGGCCCGCGGACCGCAAAACCGAAACCGTGAGTCGAGAGACGCTATCCCGAGGCCGAAAACGCAGCCCCTGTACCCCAACCCCACAGAAACGGTCCCCAAACCCTGTCTCTGCATGGACCGCGACACAGTCAGAAGACAACCCACGGCGTGTGGATGTTCGGAGAGGCATCTCGGTGGGAGAAACAACAAGCAAGGACTCGGTCGCGGGTCGTTGAGGACACAGGGAGACACAGAATGCGTAGGCTCTTCCTGAATCCAGACAGAGAAGGAGGGAGGGAGGGAGGGAGGGAGGGAGGGAGGGAGGGAGGAAAGGCAGGCAGGCAGGCAGGCAGGCAAACATAAAGAAGGAAACAGAGAAAGAAAGAAAGGAAGGAAAACCTAAAGGAGAGAAAGAAAGAAAAGAGAAGAAAAGAGAAGACAAATATTAATATAAGTATTTCCATTTGTATATAGGTATAACATATAAAACTACATTAAAATAGAAAAAAATTTATATGCATACACATGAATGAACAGATAAAAATGAATAAACAAAAAATAAGATAACATAACATAAGCAAATAGGCCAGGCGCGGTGGCTGACGCCTGTGATCCCAGCACTTTCAGAGGCTGGGGGAGAGAGAGAGAAAAAAAATGAAAGAAAGAAAGAAAGAAAGAAAGAAAGAAAGAAAGAAAGAAAGAAAGAAAGAAAGAAAGAGAGAGAGAGAGAGAGAGAGAGAAAGAAAGAAAGAAAGAAAGAAAGAAAGGAAGAAAGAAAGAAAGAGAGAGAGAAAGAAAGACAGAAAGAAAGAAAGAAGAAAGAGAGAGAGAGAGGGAGAAAGACAGCGAGAAAGAAAGACGAGAGAAGAAAGAAAAAAAAAGAAAGAGGAAAGACAGGAAGAAAGACAAAGCAAGAAAGCAAGAAAACAAGACAGCAAGAAAGCACGACAGAAAGAGAGAAAGAGACAGAAAGAAAAAGCAAGAAAGCAGCAGAGAGAGAGAGAGAGAGAGAGAGAGAGAGAGAGAGAGAGGCGCGAGGCGAGGCGAGGCGAGGCGAGGCGAATCTACCTGCTTTCACTACATGTGGGGAGAATCAGGAAAGCCCCCACTAACAACAAGGCCTGAAGTGGAGCTGCCATCTGTGAAATCCGAGCAGAAGAGTCCACACGGGTTAAAGACACGAAGAAAGACAGGGAAACAACTGCTCAAAGAGAAGAACAATCTGGCCCAGCCAGGGTCTGTCTCCTGAAGTTGTGTGGGCAACGAGGGAGTGGGACGGAGGGAGGGAGTGGGACGGAGGGAGGGAGGGCCTCCGAGGCTCGTGTCAAACAATAAATGATAATAAAATAAAAGGAAGTTAAAAAAAAAAATTGCGCATCATTCGTAGCATCACTGACGCCTCGAAAGGCGAGAGGCATGTGTTTATGTCACTGTGGGACTGTTTTCTTTTTTCTTTTCTCTTTTTCTTCCCTCTCTTCCCGGAAACTCACTTTTTAATTATTTCATTTTCCTTTTCTTTTTTTTTTTTTAATTTTTAATTTTACTTTCATTTTTACTTTTATTTTTAATTGCTTGAGAGGTTGTCTCCCTCTCTCGCCCAGGCTGGTGTACAGTGGCGCGATCTCGGCTCACTGCAACCTCCGCCTCCCAGGTTCAAGTGATTCTCCTGCCTCAGCTCGGCCTCCCGAGTAGCTGAGATTACAGAGGCGCACGACCATGCCCGGCTAATTTTTGGTATTTTGACTAGAGACGGACGGGGTTTCACCATACTGGCCCTGCTCGTCTGACCACCTCGTGATCCAGCGATCCACCACCCTCGGCGTCCCAAAGTGCTGGGATGACAGGCTTGAGCCACCGCGCCGGGCCTAGTTATTCCTTTTATTTTATTTCTAATTTTTAATTGTACGTATGCACGTATGCATGTATGTATGTATGTATGTATGTATGTATGTATGCATGCATGCATGTATCTATCCTTTTCTTTTTTTTTGAGACGGACAGAGAGAGACAGTGAGAAACAGAGAGAGAGAGAGAGAGACAGACAGACAGACAGAGAGAGAGAGAGAGAAACAGACGGGGGGGGAGAGAGAGAGAGAGAGAGAGAGAGAGAGAGAGAGAGACCAACAGACAGAAGGACAGGCAGAGAAAGAGAGTAAGACAGAAGACAGACACAGGGAGAGAGACAAGCGGGGGGGGGGGGAGAGAGAGAGAGAGAGAGAGAGAGAGAGAGAGCTCCCAGACATCACGAAGCCGTTTCAATGACATATTCTCTCTGGTCTTTGTCTGGGGATATTCAGTTTTTCAACGTAGGCCTCAAGGGCTCCCAGATGTCCCTTTCGAATCTCTACAAAGAGAGTGTCTCCAACCTGCCTAATCAAAACAAAGGTGTAACCCTTTAGGATGAGTCCACACATCGCAAAGCAGTTTCTCAAATACATTCTTTCTAATTTTCATCTGGGAATATTAGGTGATTCACCATAGGCCTAAAGGGACTCCCAAAAATCCATTCAGAGAGACTGCCCAAAAAAAGTGTTTCTAACCTGATGAATCCAAAGAATGGTGTATCGCTAAGAGATCAATCTACGCATCACAAATCAATGTGACAGATAGCCTCTCTCTGGTTTTAATCTGTGGATAGTCTGCTTTCCAACGTAGGCCTCAATGGGTTTCCAAATGTCCCCTCACAGATTCTACGGAAAGCGTGTTTCCAACCTCCTGGTTCAAAAGAATTATCCGTTCGAGGTGAATCCACACGTCAAAAAGCAGTTTCACCAGCAGCAGTTTTTCTCCTTTTCCTCTGGGGATGTTCACTTTCACCAGGAGCCACAAAGGGCTCCCAAATGTCCCTTCGAAGATTCTGCAAAGAACTGCTTCCAATCGGCCGCGTGCAGCGGCTCACGCCTGTCATCCCAGCATTTTGGGAGGCAGAGGCGGGTGGATCACCTGAGGTCAGGAGTTCGAGACCAGCCTGGCCAAAACGGTGAAACCCCATCTCTACCAAGAACACAAAAAATTTGCCGGGCTTGGTAGCGGGTGCCTGTGATCCCAACTACTTGGGAGGCTGAGGCAGGAGAATCCCTTCAACTGGAAGGCAGAGGTTGCAGTGAGCCGAGATGGTGTCACTGCACTCCAGCCTGGGGGACAGAGTGAGAGTCTGTCTTAAAAAAAATAAAAACATTAAGAAAAAAATACTACTACTACAACAACAACAACAACAACAACAACAACAACAACAACAACAAAATGCTTCCAATCTGCTGAATCAACAGAAAGGTTTAACTCAGTAAGAGGAATCTACACATCGCTAAAAAGCAGTTTTACAGATAGCTTCTTGTTAGTTTTTATCTACAGTTTCCTGGTTTTCACCCTAGGCCTCGAATAGCTCCCAAATGTCCTTTTGCAGATTCTACAAAAGGGCCGCTTCCAACCTGGTATATCAAAAGAAAGGTTTCACTCTGTGAGATGAATCCACACACGACAAAGCAGTTTCAGAGACAGCTTCTTTCTAGTTTTTATTTGGGGATATTCGGTTTTTCACACTAGGCCTCAGTGGGCTCCCAAAGGTATACTCGCGGATTCTACAGAAAGAGTGCTTCAAACCTCCTCAATCAAAAATTAGTTGTAATTCGGTGCCATGAATCCACACATCACAAAGCGGTATCATAGAGAGCTTCTTTCTATTTCTCTGGTGGGGATACTCGGTTTTTCACAACAGGCCCCAGTGGGCTCCCAAATGTCCATTCTGCTTCCAAACTGCTGAATCCAAAGGCAGTTTTAACTCGGTATGATGAATCCACACGTCACAAAGCTGTTTCATGAAGACCTTCTCTCTCGTTTTTATCTGAAAACATAAGATTTTTTCACCATACGACACAAGGGTCTCCGAAATGTACACAGACAGATTCAACAAAAAAACCCTTCCAACCTGCTGAGTAAAAAGAAAGGTTTAACTCTGCGAGACGAATACACACACGACAAAGCAGCTTCACAGAGAATGGTGTTTTTTGTTTGTTTGTTTGCTTGCTTGCTTGCTTGCTTGCTTGCTTTTTGGTTTGTTTTCTTGGTTTTTTTTTTTTTTTTTTTTTTTTTTTTGGAGACGCACTTTCGCTCTTGTTGCTCAGACTGGAGCGCAATGGCGCCATCTCGCCTCACTGCGACCTCCGCCTCCCAGGTTCAAGCAATTCTCCTGCCTCCGTTTCCCTTCCCGAGTAGCTGGGATTACAGGCATGTGCCACCACGCCCGGCTAATTTTGTATTTTCAGTAGAGACGGGGTTTCTCCATGTGGGTCAGTCTGGTCTCGAACTGCCGACCTCAGGTGATCTGCCAGCCTCGGCCTCCCAAAGTGCTGGGATGACAGGCGTGAGCCACCGCGCCCGTACAATTGTATTGTATCGTATTGTATTGTATTTACATTGATTGATTGATTGATTGATGCTGCCTGATCAAAGGTCACTCAGGCCCAGTCGTCAAAGTGGCGATTTCCTAGGCAACAAGGAAGGGGGGAGCTTGGAGGTGGGGGCGGGGGCGGTGGAGAAGACACAGTTGCCCCAGGCTGTGCGCAGGCGGCCTGAGCTTCCTTCCTCTGTTGAGGCCTCCATTTTCAGAGTAACAGTGGCCGCTAGGTGATGCCCGACGTCTGCCAATGAGACTGTCAGCCCGGAATGAATTGGGATCGCCTGGAGGGGGAGGCGGGAGGGGGAAGGATGGAGGCCCCCACAGCACAGTGGGTCACCGCGCCCTTCCAGGCGATCCCCACAACTAATCGACCAGGGCCCCTGGGGGCACACAGCCTAAGACCCCAGCCATCGGATCATCTGGAACTTCTGTCCGAAGACGAGAGACGAGAGACCGACTGGAAATTCTCTCGGTCAAGGTCCAAACGTAAAAGAATCACTGACACAGACACCAGGACTAACTAAGACAATTTGTAAAAGTTTCCGTGTTTTGGGTGAATCCGCGTATTTCTGGATCACAAAATTACTGATTTTGAACATTGCGGTTTTTCCACTCCTTACGTGTACGGTCCTGTGATAGACAGACCAGGGGACTCCTCAGCTCAGAGTCCATGAGGCCAGAAGCTGACATCCTAAATTTCTATGTAGAATGAATTTCAGCAAGCCAGCCAAACACTCTGCCGTAAAACTGTCCGGAAGACAAGCGGTGGTGTTTCGGGGGCGGATTTGGGGGGGGGGGGGGAGCCGGGTGCGGTACGCTCACGCCTGTCATCCCCGCACTTTGGGAGGCCGAGGGCAGGCGGATCCCTCGAGATGGTGGCCATTGCACTCCAGCGTGGGCAACAAGAGCGAAAACTCCGTCCAAAACAAGAACAACAACAGAAACGTGAAGTGCCGTCTGCTGTTCTTTTTGCTTCCCACCCCGAGAAGAACAGAATACAGCTGTTGTCTCCCTGCCCGCCTGCCTGCCTGCCTGCCTGCCTGCCTGCCTGTCTGCGTGCCTGTCTGTCTGTCTGTCTGTCTGTCTGTCTGTCTGTGACAGGGTCTCGCTCTGTCTTTCGCCCAGACTGGAGTGCAGTGACACCATTGTGGCTCACTGCAGCCTCAACTTCCCCGGGGTTAGGGGATTCTTCTAAGGGATCCTACGGCCTCGGCCTCCCAAAGTGTTGGGGTTACAGGCGTGAGCCATCAGCACCCGGCCTGAGTTCATACATCTGGTCTCACTACGC
>NC_133415.1:36955000-36965000 GCF_049350105.2 Macaca mulatta | reverse complement strand
CACTTCCATTCCCCCAGAGAGAAGAGAGGACCAGGGGTGCGGGGCGCGTGGAGGACGCCAGGGGTGGAGGTGGGAGCTACCAAAGACACAAGTGCGGTCATTAGCGTGTCAGAGTGGACTCCAGACCCACGACCTCAGAGAGGCAATCCCTGAACGAGTGTTAGTGCATGACATCCACGCTCCCGGACACGGCGTGGATTTCACGGGGAAAGCAGTGCACATCACACTCCCTTCCTGTTCCGGGGCAAGATTTTGCTCCCGAAGTACCCATTTCTCAACCGTGTTCCCCAAAGTCCACCCTGTCGTGAATCAGTCATGAATCTAGTCAGTACGGTGAATCGCGGAGCAGCCACATCCCACCACGAAGATCGGAGTCCGCACACTACACATCGCCCCACGCGGTGTCTCCCCACAAGAACATCACCGCCGTCCTAGCCGAGTAGTGATACAGTGCCATTTCTTTCATTTTCTCTTTCTCGCTTGCTATTTATTTATTTATTTATTTATTTATTTTTGAGACAGAGTCTCACTCACTCTACAGCCCAAGCTGTAGCGCTGTGGCACGATCTCGGCTCACGGCAACCCCCGCCTCCCAGGTTCAAGCGATTCTCCCGCCTCCGACTCCCGAGTAGCTGGGATCACAGGGGTCTGCCCCACCGCACCCGACTCAGTTTTGTAGTTTTAGTAGAGACGGGGTTTCACCACGTGGGCCAGGCTGGTCTTGAACTCCTGACCTCCTGATCCGCCCGCCTCGGCTTCCCAAAGTGCTGGGGTGACAGACGTGAGCCACCGCGTTCAGCCCCTACGGTGCCATTGCTTGGAAATCACTCGTGGGAACACACACTTATGGGTCACGTGTGAAGAATTTTCCTTTGTCTATTTTTTTTCCCCTTTTTTTCGTGTGTGTGTGTGTGTGTGTGTGTGTGTGTGTGTGTGTGTGTGTGCGTGCGTGTGCGCGCGCGGTGGGACGGAGTTTCGCTCTTGCTGCCCAGGCTGGAGTGCAATGGCGCGATCTCGGCTCACTGCAACCTCCGCTTGCCAGGTTCCAGCGATTCTCCTGCGTCTGCCTCCCGAGTAGCTGGGATTACAGGCCTGCGCCCCCATGCCCGGCTAATTTTGTATTTTTAGTAGAGACGGGGTTTCTTCATGTGGGTCAGGCTGGCCTCGAACTCCCGACCTCAGGTGATCCACCCGCCTCGGCCTTCCAAAATGCTGGGATGACGGGCATGAGCCACCGTGCCCGGCCTTAGCCGTTTATTTTAAAGTCGAGGAGCTTATCAGGGAAATACGAGAAGTTTGGACATCACAGGTGACAGAGAGAAAGGTCTGCAAATGGCCCTTCCATCCAAGTGGGGACCCGGCCTCGATCTCCCGAAATCATGCACCCAGTGGGGAAGCCCGGCAAGGCCCGTCTGTGTAGATTCCTCTCGGCCTCTCTAAGCACGCACTTCTCACTTTGGTGGAAGGGGCAGGGCCCTCTCTGGGACGGGGGAATCTGACAGACAAAGAGACAGACGTAGAAAAAGAGAGATCGACAGACAGAGACAGAGAGAAACGGACAGAAAGAGCGAGAGAGCGAGAGAGCGAGAGCGAGAGCGAGAGAGAGAGAGAAACAGACTAGACAGGGAGGGGGAGAGAGGGAGAGAGACAGACAGAGACAGACAGACAGGCAAAAAAGAGAGTAAGACAGAAGACAGACACAGTGAGTGAGAGACACAGGTAGAGAGAGAGAGAGAGAGAGAGAGAGAGAGAGAGAGACAGAGAGACAGAGAGAAAGAGAGGGACAGGCAGACAGATAAAGAGAGTGACAGAGAAAGACATAGACGGACAGTGAGAGACAGAGAGAAAGAGACAGAGAGAGAGAGAGAGAGAGAGAGAGAGAGAGAGAGAGAGAGGCAGACAGACAGACAGGCAAAGAAAGAGAGTAAGACAGAAGACAGACACAGTGAGAGAGACAGGAAAGACAGAAACGGACAGAGAGAGACAGAGAGGAACAGACAGAAAGAGAGAGGGTCCTAGCCCAATAGCGATACAGTGCCATTTCTTTCATTTCCTCTTTCTTTCCTTCTTTCTTTCTTTCTTTCTTTCTTTCTTTCTTTCTTTCTTTCTTCTTTTTTTATTTTTTTATTTTTTTGAGACGGAGTCTTGCTCTGTCACCCAGGCTGGAGTGCAGTGGCGCGATCGCAGCTCCCTGCAACCTCCGCCTCCCGGGTTCACACCATTCTCCGGCCTCAACCTCCCGAGTAGCTGGGACTACAGGCGCCGGCCACTACACCCAGATAATTCGTTTGTTTTTTTTGGAGAGACGGGGTTTCACCATGTTAGCCAGGATGGTCTCGATCTCCTGACCTGGCGATCCGCCCGCCTCAGCCTCCCAAAGTACTAGGATGACAGACGTGAGCCACTGCGTTCAGTCTACAGTGCCGTATCTCAGAAATCACTCACAGGAACAGACACTTACAGGTCATGTGTAGAGTTTCTTTTTTTGTTTTGTTTTGTTTTGTTTTGTTTTGTTCCGTTTTGTTTTGTTTTGCACGAGGAGGTGGCGGGATGGAGTTTCGCTCTTGCGTCCCAGGATGGAGTGAAATGGCAGAGGGGACTCAGGGAGTCAACCTATGGCAGAGATGGCACGTCATTCAGAGCGTAACGTCCACAGCGAAAGGTGGTAGGGCCGGCACTTTTAAAGGCTGAAATCCCGGCGGCTCAGGCCTGTCGTCCTCGCACTTTGGGAGGCCCAGGAGAACGGATCACTTGAGGTCAGGAGTTCGAGACCAGTGCGGCCAACATGGAGAAACCCCGTCTCTACTCAAAATACAAAAATTAGCCGGATGTGGTGGTGTGCGCCTGTAATCCCAGCCACTGAAGAAGAATCACTGGAATCCGGGAGGCAGAGGTTGCAGTGAGCCGAGGGAGTGCCACTGCACCCCCGCCTGGGTGACAGACTGAGAGAGACTCAGTCCCTCCCTACCAAAAAAGAAAGAAAGAAAGAAAGAAAGAAAGAAAGAAAGAAAGAAAGAAAGAAAGAAAAAAAAAAAAAAAAAAGAAAAAAGAAAAAAAAAACACAGGGACCGCCACCGGGCGCAGTGGCTCACACATGTAATCCCAGCACTTTGGGAGGCCGAGGTGGGCGGATCACCTGAGGTCAGGAGTTCAAGAGCAGCCTGGCCCACATGGTGAAACTCCGTCTCTACTAACATAGAAACATCTTCGGAGCATGATGGTGGGTGCCTGTAATCCCAGCTGCTCAGGAGGCTGAGACGGGAGAATCGCTTGAACCTGGGAGACGGTGGTTGCAGTGAGCCGAATCGCACCACCGCACTCCAGGCTGGGTGGCTGAGTGAGACTCTGTCTTAAAACAACAACAACAACAGCAGCAAAAAAAAAATAGCAAACGCACAAAAAAAGAACAGGCCAAAATACTCCATTGTCACTGAACGTTCCGCCACCAGACCGGAAACCCCCTGACTCAGGTCAAGGAGGTGGTGTTTCCTTCTCTCTGTCTCTGTCTCTGTCTCTCTCTCTCTCTCTCTCTCTCTCTCTCTCTCTCTCTCTCTCCCTCCCCCCCCCCAACTTTTATGTCTTGTTCAAGCAGACATGTGCAAGATTGTTACACAAGTAAACTTCTGACTGGGGGGTTCAGTGTGCAGATGATTTCATCACCCGGATAACTCAGCGCAGTACCCGACAGTTTTCGTGGTTTGGTTTTTTGTTTTGTTTTGTTTTGTTTTGTTTTTCCCTGAAGATGTCTCTCCTTCCACACCTCCTCCCTCAAGTAGGCTCCCGCCTCCCTGGTCCCCCTCGTTCTGCCCACGAGTTCTCATTATTTAGTTCCCAGTTATAGATGAGAACACGCGGTCTTTAGCTGATCGTTGCTTTCATCTTCGGCGGTGGCGGTGAAAGAGGCATGACACGAAATCGACCCTTAGGACGCTCCCCTCCGTCCACACCCCACACCCCCTCCCCACACACACCCTCATTCCTGCCCCCCCTCCTCAAACCCAAGACAGGAAGAAAGGCAGATATTAAAGTCAGAGGTCAGCCTCCAAGACGGTGGAGGCAAGGGATCTGAAAGGGTGAGCAAGCGATAGGGGTCGGGGGATGTCGTGGCCGAGCTAGCAAAAATAGGGGACCGACTTTCCAGCCCCAGCACACCCCCAATCCTCAACCGCAGCTAGCCTCTGGGTGGGGTTGCGCCTGTAAAAGCTTCTGAATGGAGAGAAGCCCAAGGCTATGGAAGGCATCAGCTCCAAGTCCGGGAAGGGAACAGGGCTTTGTGCATTGGAATGGGGCTTTAGAAGGCGGTGCTGCGGTTTCCAAAGCGACACGCCTCGCCTCGCCTCGCCTCGCCTCGCCCCGCCCCGCCTCGCCCAGAGCGAAACTCCGTCTCAAAAAAATAATAATAATTTTAAGATAATAATAATACTAAAAAATAAATAAATAAATAAATAAATAAATAAGAAATAAATAGTTAGTACAGCGGTCGTGGTCGTGAATCATTCCCCGGAGTCCAGGCGCAGTGGCTCACGCCCGTCACGCGAGCACTTTGGGACGCCGGGGCAGAAGGGTTGCAACAACATGATGAGACCCTGTCTGTGCAAAAACAGTTGAAAAGGAAGGCCGGGCGCGGCGGCTGACGCCTGCCGTCCCAGCACTTTGGGAGGCCGGGGAGGGAGAATCACCTGAGGTCGGGAGTTGGAGACCAGCCTGACCAACATGGAGAAGCCCCGTCTCTAGTAAAAATACAAAATCAACCAGACGTGGTGGTGCATACCTGCAACCCGAGCTACTACTCGGGAGGCAGACTCAGGAGAATCTCTTGAACCCGGGAGGCAGAAGTTGCGGTGAGCCGAGATCCGCGCCATTGCACTCCAGTCTGGGCAACAAGAGCGAAACTCTGTCTCGGGAAAAAGAAAAATAAAACAATAAAAATTGAAAATCATCTGGGCACAGTGGCGCATGCCCCGTGGTCCCAGGCACTACACTCTGGAGGCTGAGGTGGAAGGATCGCTTGAGTCCAGGAGCGTCCACACTGCAGTGAGTTTGGTTTTGATGGCACCACTGCCAGGGTGACAGAGTGAGACGCCGTCTGTAAATCAGTCAAGCAATCAATCAGATCACTGCAAGGAGCTCTCTATGTCTTACTTTCAATAGGTGTCTCTTCAGGCCAAGCAGGCATGGTGCCTCACGCCAGTAATCCCAGCACTTTGGGAGGCCGAGGTGGGATGAAAGAAGGAAGGAAGGAAGGAAGGAAGGAAGGAAGGAAGGAAGGAAGGAAGGAAGGAAGGACAGACAGAACAAAAAGTTTTACAACCCTTTTTTTCATAGTGTCAGGAATTTACAGATAATACAAGTAGTTTAGGTCAGGGGCCGATGTTATTAGTATTACTTTTTTTTTTTTTTTTTTAACTCCTACGGCCTGGTGGTGGTGCCAAGGTTGTCTGGCTATTTATCTGACTTTTGTTTGTTTCTAACGTTTTGCTTTCTCTCTTTCCTCCTGTCTTGTGAACTAGGCAAGGTGGGGGGAGGAGGGCAGCAGGAGCAGTAGAGGTCTCCTTCCTCATCCCCCACTTTGAGAATTTTCACTAATTAGTGGGCGGGTTCCCTTTCATTTTTACTTTTTGGGTCTTTTAGCGAGACAGAGTGATAGCGTTTTATGTAATACACTTGTGTGGAAGTTTTCTGACGAGCCATGGTAGCTACAAAACCTTTTATCATTGGAAGGAGCAAGTGTAATACACAGGGGCGCAGCAAGCAAGTAAGTTTCTTTTTTTTTTTTTTTTTTGAGACCGAGTCTCGCTCTGTCACCCAGGCTGGAGTGCTGTGGCCGGATCTCAGCTCACTGCAAGCTCCGCCTCCCGGGTTCACGCCATTCTCCTGCCTCAGCCTCCTGAGTAGCTGGGACTACAGGCGCCCGCCACCTCACCCGGCTAGTTTTTTTGTATTTTTTAGTAGAGACAGGGTTTCACCGTGTTAGCCAGGATGGTCTCGATCTCCTGACCTCGTGATCCGCCCGTCTCGGCCTCCCAAAGTGCTGGGATGACAGGCTTGAGCCACCGCGCCCGGCCAGCAAGTTTCTATTACAAGTAATACACTTACAGTGAGGGTTTTACATTTTCTACAGCTGGAAACTCTTTTCTAAATGAAGACCTAGGATCAAACCTGTGTTAAACCTGAACAGGCACATGTACTAACTTTGTCATGTCTTAAGCAGGTTAGTTTTTAACTGGGCCTTAAAACCTTTTTTTAGCAAGTAAAACAGTATTTTTTAATCAGAGAAGTTTTTACGAGCCCGACGCTTGAACTTGCGGCGTCTGTTTGGGGAAAGAGTTGGTTAAAGTCATGTTATCTTGAGGCATTAACCCTTCTGCTTCTCCAGGCCATTGGTCTCTTACGTTAGCCCTTCTATCAACATAACATGAAGAAACATCTAGGCTGCCAGCAATGTTTTCAGCCTACTGAGGAAATAGGTTTTTTTCTGTTTTTTTATTTTTATTTTTTAAATTTTTGGCTAAAGGAGGAGGTTCTGGTAACTTCTGGTTTATATGTTTAAAGAATGACTGAAAGACCTTGCGATCGTTGCTGGGCTGGACGGGTCTGGGTTTCCTAAGCAGTACGTGTACAGTGGGGACACCTTACATAGGTGTTTCTTCTAGCATGGTTATGGGTGGGGGGTGGGGTGGGGTGGTAACAACAACAAAGCAATGTATAGCATATTCATATCCAGCAAGGACGAAAGAGGTCCTCACCTGGGAAAAAGGTTGAATACAGCGACAGAACAATAGGAAAACAGTTAGTATTCTAGGAAAACTATCTGTCTTAAGATTTTTAACTACATTGACTTGCTTGATGAGTCCTCAAGCTTCGGCCGTGCATAGACTAGTCAGCTGCCGGTGTGTGACTAGAGCAGGGCTTGTGGTCCTCAGCAGCAGCTTGGAGCTTGGTCTCGTCTCAGGATCAGCCGGGCTGGATGATCTGCGCCCTGTTAGCCGGTCCACTTGTCCTGAGCTGTCGGTGTTAGCTGACTGTGGTGGATCCAAGACGCAACACCTGCAACTTTAACAGCAGTGGGAGTGGACAAGGTTACAGTATAGGGCTCATCCTATATGGGTTGTAGAAAAATTAGGTTTTACTTTAAACAGAGTCCCTAGATTTAAATGGGTGTCAGGCTTATAGGCATTATTTTTCTTTATTTAATTATGAACACTTCGTATGGCTATTTTGAAAGGCTGCATTTGCCTTTTAAAGGTTAATTTCTTTAGTTTCCGGAGGTCACCTTTTATTTGACCTACGATTTGCGGGTGGCCAACTGAACACAATCTTACAGGGCAGATACCTAGTTTGTTTGGTAGGGGTGCACCTGACTCGGAGGAGGACCGTAGGCAAAAACCTGATTTTATCTTAAGTGAATTTCCTGGCATATATCTATATATCTATCTATATCTATATCTATATCTGTATCTGTGTGTGTGTGTGTGTGTGTGTGTGTGTGTGTGTGTGTGTGTGTGTATATATATACATCTATCTATCTATCTATCTATCTATCTATCTATCTATATCTATATGGCAACCCTTTTTTTTTCGTTTTGTTTTTTGGTCGCCAGTAGCTGCTCGCTCGAGTGTCCAGTTCATGCGTTCCACCTTTTGTTGAACTTTGTGGCCGATAGGCTGCGTGTAACCTCTGTTGTATTGTTAACAGTCTTGTTAAATCTTGCACTATTCCAGCTACAGCTACAAATGCTGGCCTATTGTCTGACTTTAAAATCAGAGGTAGTCTTAAACCTGGGGATAATGTCTTTTAACAGTACTTTAGTCACTTCTTGTACTTTTTCTGTCCTGGTGGGGAAAACTGTAACTTACCCTGAAAAGGTGCAAACAAGCACTAGCCTCCAGCAGGGGGCAGTCCTGTAAAGTCTATAAGCAAGTTTTCACAAGGTATGGCTCTTTTTCCTGTTTCAGTTTCTTAGAGGAGGAGTTCCCCCCTCCCCCCATCCCCACCCCCACTCCGCCCCTTTGTCACTGTATCTAGTGGCTGAGCCTTCAGTGAGAAATTGGAATCCAGATACGGCAGAGTCTTGCTGTTTGTAACTTCTAATGTGACCATGGGCTCCTGGGAGCCTAATGAGAAGGTGCCTAGTCTGCCCTAGTCTTTACATTCTTCAGCTCCCGTCAGCCTGATCAGATGAGTGTCTGGTTCCTCCAAGGTGCAGCAGCCCTTGGCCGATGGCCTCTTTGTCTTGCGGCCTTGGCCATTTCCTGTATTGCCTTCTGAACATTTACCCTTCTAGAGTCTTTTTTTTTTTTTTCCATCTCGCACATTAATCTCTCTCTAGCCTTGTCCGGCTCTGGAATCCTTGCCTAACTTGACTTCGGTCATGTCTACATCCACGTCCGCGGCCTCTCACAATGCTGCTTCCCCCCCCCGCGTTCTCACGCTCCTACGGCCAGCTGGTGGGGCCCGAGAAACGGCACGGGCCCTGCCCCCGCCCACGCACTGCTGTCTGTCTCTCCTGTTTTCTTTTGATTCTCTATCTTTACACTTGCTTTTAGTCTTTCTTTTTCTTTTGCTCTTTTCCCTCTTTTCTAGAGTTTAACAGGCTCTTTTCTTTATACACTTGGAGGGTGAAACAGGCATACCGAGAGTCAGCGTAAATGTTTACAGTCTTACCCTCACCGAGTTCTAAGGCCCGGATTAAAGCAATGAGCCCAGCTTAACGACAGCGTCCAGGGTTACCACCGCATATTCTGCACATCTCTCCCCTCGTGGGTTGGTGAAGCTGTTCCCGTCCACGCATAGCTCCTAGTGTACTGATGCCCAAGGCTGGTCCCGGAGGTCAGATCTGCTAGAGTACACTGGAGTCCAACACCTCTACACAGTCATGCTCGACAGGGCTCTAGCTGTCGGGAGCAAGGCGGTGGGTTCAGGGTGTTCCCAGTTTAGTAGCTCAATGGTTGAAAAGGGCTGATAGATGAAAGTCTGTTGCCCACCCCCCTCCCCCCGGGATGTGGGCCTGGTCATTATAATAGACAGGTCCTCGTATCTCCCTGAGAGGCATTTACAGAGCTCGAGTAAGACCAGATCTGAGATGGCCCACTTGACTATCTCGACTTCTTTCCTTGGCCTCTGGAGGCTCCGATCCTTCCCTTCGAGGTGAGACCTGGGGCGTGTCAGCTCCTGAATCTCATTTCTGAGGGGGTTGTTGGCCTCGGTGAAGCGGGGTAGGCTGGGAAACATGGAGAAAGAATCTGTGTTATCTCTCGTGGCTCCCGTAAAAACTGGCTTCTCTTGCCGTTTCCTGGGACTCCCTTTTTAAAAAAACTCTGTGTCTGCCGGCGAAGCCGCTCTTACTTTTACTTTTGGCTATTTTGCACAAAGTTGTTAAACAGGGCTAAATTAACGCTGGCTTTGTCTATAATCTATTTCGCCGTGAGTCCATATAAAGGAATTTGATCTAGGTACACAGGCTGTCCTCCGACCCCGTCACCACCTGAACTACACGGCCAATTGTTCTCTGCCTGTAGTTCCTTCCGTGGGCCATCCAACAGCAGAAGAGGGCAATTCTAATTCACCCAGAGTTCGTGACCTCTAGGGGGTTAACTGAACTCTATAATCTCCTGCAAAACCTTTTGTAAGGTTCTGTAACATGCATTTTAGTAGGGTAAGTTGTGACGACTTGATGACTTTCCTTTTATTTTTCTTTTTGAAACGTTTTTAAGAGGGCTCCTAGCAGAGTGGGCTTACTTTGTGTCTGACCTATGTTTCTCTCGAGACGAAACAACATTCACCCTACGAGAAGGAAAGGGTAAAAGGTCACTCAGTCACGTAATTCACACTAAATCAAAATGAAAGCTAAAACCAAAGTGTCGTTAAGGGCACACCTGTTCGTCAAGCAATTTAAGCCAAACCAAAATCAGGAGCAAGACCAAAGTGGCAATCAAGGCAGGCCTGTTTATCAAGCAATTCAAGTCAAGTCAAAATCGAAACCGAAACCAAAGTATCAAC
>NC_133415.1:36927500-36937500 GCF_049350105.2 Macaca mulatta | reverse complement strand
AGCATAAAAGCCGGTGAGCCGCTCGGGGAAGAGAGGATCGGCAGGCGGCGGACAGGGAAAAGGAGCACAAGGCAGGCAAGGAGCCAGGGGGCCACGGAGACGAGGGCACGGGGAACCCGCAGGGGGCTAACTCGGGCAAGCAACCCTCAGGCGCGGCCGGGCCACCAGGAAAACACGGCCACGGGATCCCACCGCCACAGACACGAGGGCGGTCCCGCAGCGCCCCGCCTGGGACGCCGAACGGCCCTTGGGCAGCCCACCGAGCAACCCCCTCACGAGCCCCGGGTCCCGCCACCGGCGGCCCCAAAGCAACCTCAGCCACAAGCCCAACACCAGGGGCCACATGTCGCCCGTCTCTCGTCCGTCCCGGACCCGGTCCCGCTCCGGGAGACCGGCGCGCCGCCCCGTGGGGACGGCTCGCTCCCCAAGGACCAGGCGGCCCCACACCCCGCGCCACGCGAACGCGGTCATCGGCAGCGGTCGCGGCTCGGCACGGGAGCGGGCGGAGAGCCGGCTCACAGCGGAGAGCGGCGTCGCGCGCCAGACGGAGTGCCACGCGCACCCGCCGCTCGCAGCAGCCTTCCCATCCGCTAGGACGTCGGGCCCGGCCCAGCGGGATCCTCCCCCAACTCGGAAGGGGGAGGCGCGGGCCACAGTAGACGACGAGCCGCGCGCTCGGCCCCCGCCGCGGGGTCCGGCGGAACCCTCACTGTCCCCCCACCTCATCCCATCGAGGCGGGGGCAGCGGAGGAGGAGGGTTCTCTGCAGGCGAGTCGCTACGGCAGCGCTACCACAACACAGAGAGAGGCGGCGAGCCGGGGGATCCGGTACCCCAAGGCACACCTCTCGGATCGCTAGAGAAGGCTTTCTCACCGAGGGTGGGTCACGCTCCCCACCCGCCAGTCGCCCCTCGTCGGGCCCGCAGAGGCGCTCAGGGACGCCTGGGGAAGGGAGGGGGCCTGCGGCGCGAGAAGAAACCTGCGGCAACCTGGAGCGTTTGCGGTCAGGGCAGGGGCCCGGCCGGCGCGCGTGCGCACAGCCCCCAAGGCCCCCCGCCGTCCACCCACCTCCTTTCTGTGAGGCAAGGCGCCTCCAGTTAACCCACACACGACCGATCGGAGGCAGAACGGCAGCCCCTCGGCGGCCGGCCGGCGCACGCGTGGCCGGCCCGAGCCCACCGCCACCGCTCACACGGCCCGCGCTCCCCCGCCAGAGGGGAGCACGGGACGTGCGCTCGCCAGACCAGGCGGCGCCCTTCCCCGCGTGGGAGGGGCGCGTCTCACTCAACCGCCTCGACCCGCACAGCCAACGAGCTCCCTCAGGACCCACGCGCGGACACCATGGCGGCGACCGGAGGAGGGGGCGCTGGGGGCGGGAGCGACACACCACCGCTCGGCCTCGGGCACCTGAGAGACAGCCCGGGGCGCTCCAGGAGCACCGCAAAGGCCCAGGCGGAGCCAGCGCTCGTGCAATACCCGAGAGGGCAGCACGGCGGGCCAGCGGGACAGCACCCCCACCGCCGCGGAGGGGGGCGGCCCACGAGGCGACGACCACAAGAGGCGAAAGCGAGGAGTGCCTGCTGCGTCAGAGGACCCCCGCTGACCCACGCCGGACGCCACGAGGCAGACGGCGGGGTCGGGACAGCGAGGTCGGGCCGGGTTCCGCACCCCAGTGCCTCCCAACGCACCGCCCGCAGGCGGGGATGGGAGACGGGGGAAACCCCGCGGGCGGGACGAGAAGAACGGGTCTCATTCACCACGAATGCCCGCCCCTCGCCCGTCGCGGCTCGGTCCCGGCCCGGGAGAGCGTGACATCACCACATCGATCAGGGAAAGCATCCCCGGAGCAGGGTCGGCCAGCCAGCCACAGCCTCCCCAGAGGCCAGCGAGCAGATCAGCCTGGCCATCCCCAGCTCCAGGACAGGGGCGGCAGACAACCCGGCAGAGACGAGGAATGCCTGACACGCACGGCACGGAGCCAGCGGGAGTGGGGTTGTCTCGGCCGCCCCAGGTGCCCGCAGCGGGGAGCGCACGGTGGCAGGGTAAGCCCGCGCCACCTTCCCCGCCGCCCCCAGGTGGGTCAGAGACCCGGACCCAAGGCGGCACCGGGAGCTGGGACGCTCGGATGCATGAGAGACCGGGCACACGGGCCCCAGCAGGCGGCTCAAGCACGAGCAGGGCCGGCTAGCCGGGTCACCGGGAGGCCGAAGACCCGCGACGCATCCAAGAGACCCAACCTCTCCAGCGACAGGTCGCCAGAGGACAGCGTGTCAGCAATAACCCGGTGGCCCAAAATGCCGGCTCGGAGTGAAACATATACCTCCCCAGGAGACAGGAGGTCGAGTCACCGACCACGCCGCCGGCCCAGGGAACCCGCGACACGGGCATCTGTCCCCAAAATCGCCACCATCGCAGCCAGACACGGAGCACCCAGGGCCCTCTGGTCGACCCCAGGACACACGCCGGAGCAGCGCCGGGCCAGGGACGTCCTCCCGGCCACCCGTGCCACGCAGGGGCCGGCCCGAGTCTCCAGAGCGAGACTCGGAAGCGTTTCCGGCCGTCCCCTCGTACGACCGGGACACACGAGGGACCGAAGGCCGGCCAGGTGTGACCTCTCGGGCCGCACGCGCGCTCAGGGAGCGCTCTCCGACTCCCCACGGGGACTTGCAAACAACAGGTCACGGCAGAGGGACCGCTCCCCGGCACCCGGGGGACGAGGCAGGACGGTCCCCGGCTCCCCACGGGGACTTGCAGAAAAAATTCGGCCGCTGCCTCAGACGGCCAGGATGCGCGCGGGCCCGCGACCGGGCCGGGAAGGGTGTCCCCAGCCTCCCACCCCAAGCCCGGTGGGTCCCCGCGGGTCGCGGGTCAGGCCTCGGGAGCCGCGGCGTGCTGGTCGACCAACCCCGGCAGCCCCACACCCGGCTCTGGCCCGAAAGCGCAGCGACAACCTCTCCCCACATAAGCCTGCACGCCTGAGCTCTGACTCACAAGTGACGCGCCAGAGCTCTGGCGCGACCGGGACAGCCCGGCTGACGACCGCGGTCTTTCCGGAGCTCTGCCTAGCTCACAGCGGGGACGGTCCCCTCCCTCGGCAGCTGCCACCGCAGCTCCGGAAGCCAAGGGAACGATATAAAAGCGGCCGCCAGATGGAGTCCGACAACCGTCGCGAACGTCACCAAGACAGATCCGGATGGCAGGCCGGCCCGCGGACCGCAAAACCGAAACCGTGAGTCGAGAGACGCTATCCCGAGGCCGAAAACGCAGCCCCTGTACCCCAACCCCACAGAAACGGTCCCCAAACCCTGTCTCTGCATGGACCGCGACACAGTCAGAAGACAACCCACGGCGTGTGGATGTTCGGAGAGGCATCTCGGTGGGAGAAACAACAAGCAAGGACTCGGTCGCGGGTCGTTGAGGACACAGGGAGACACAGAATGCGTAGGCTCTTCCTGAATCCAGACAGAGAAGGAGGGAGGGAGGGAGGGAGGGAGGGAGGGAGGGAGGGAGGAAAGGCAGGCAGGCAGGCAGGCAGGCAAACATAAAGAAGGAAACAGAGAAAGAAAGAAAGGAAGGAAAACCTAAAGGAGAGAAAGAAAGAAAAGAGAAGAAAAGAGAAGACAAATATTAATATAAGTATTTCCATTTGTATATAGGTATAACATATAAAACTACATTAAAATAGAAAAAAATTTATATGCATACACATGAATGAACAGATAAAAATGAATAAACAAAAAATAAGATAACATAACATAAGCAAATAGGCCAGGCGCGGTGGCTGACGCCTGTGATCCCAGCACTTTCAGAGGCTGGGGGAGAGAGAGAGAAAAAAAATGAAAGAAAGAAAGAAAGAAAGAAAGAAAGAAAGAAAGAAAGAAAGAAAGAAAGAAAGAAAGAGAGAGAGAGAGAGAGAGAGAGAAAGAAAGAAAGAAAGAAAGAAAGAAAGGAAGAAAGAAAGAAAGA
The DNA here is from genome assembly GCF_049350105.2 of Macaca mulatta. Taxonomy (NCBI): domain Eukaryota; kingdom Metazoa; phylum Chordata; class Mammalia; order Primates; family Cercopithecidae; genus Macaca; species Macaca mulatta. The sequence goes on along the minus strand of NC_133415.1, from coordinate 36,933,535 downwards.
GAGAGAGAAAGAAAGACAGAAAGAAAGAAAGAAGAAAGAGAGAGAGAGAGGGAGAAAGACAGCGAGAAAGAAAGACGAGAGAAGAAAGAAAAAAAAAGAAAGAGGAAAGACAGGAAGAAAGACAAAGCAAGAAAGCAAGAAAACAAGACAGCAAGAAAGCACGACAGAAAGAGAGAAAGAGACAGAAAGAAAAAGCAAGAAAGCAGCAGAGAGAGAGAGAGAGAGAGAGAGAGAGAGAGAGAGAGAGGCGCGAGGCGAGGCGAGGCGAGGCGAGGCGAATCTACCTGCTTTCACTACATGTGGGGAGAATCAGGAAAGCCCCCACTAACAACAAGGCCTGAAGTGGAGCTGCCATCTGTGAAATCCGAGCAGAAGAGTCCACACGGGTTAAAGACACGAAGAAAGACAGGGAAACAACTGCTCAAAGAGAAGAACAATCTGGCCCAGCCAGGGTCTGTCTCCTGAAGTTGTGTGGGCAACGAGGGAGTGGGACGGAGGGAGGGAGTGGGACGGAGGGAGGGAGGGCCTCCGAGGCTCGTGTCAAACAATAAATGATAATAAAATAAAAGGAAGTTAAAAAAAAAAATTGCGCATCATTCGTAGCATCACTGACGCCTCGAAAGGCGAGAGGCATGTGTTTATGTCACTGTGGGACTGTTTTCTTTTTTCTTTTCTCTTTTTCTTCCCTCTCTTCCCGGAAACTCACTTTTTAATTATTTCATTTTCCTTTTCTTTTTTTTTTTTTAATTTTTAATTTTACTTTCATTTTTACTTTTATTTTTAATTGCTTGAGAGGTTGTCTCCCTCTCTCGCCCAGGCTGGTGTACAGTGGCGCGATCTCGGCTCACTGCAACCTCCGCCTCCCAGGTTCAAGTGATTCTCCTGCCTCAGCTCGGCCTCCCGAGTAGCTGAGATTACAGAGGCGCACGACCATGCCCGGCTAATTTTTGGTATTTTGACTAGAGACGGACGGGGTTTCACCATACTGGCCCTGCTCGTCTGACCACCTCGTGATCCAGCGATCCACCACCCTCGGCGTCCCAAAGTGCTGGGATGACAGGCTTGAGCCACCGCGCCGGGCCTAGTTATTCCTTTTATTTTATTTCTAATTTTTAATTGTACGTATGCACGTATGCATGTATGTATGTATGTATGTATGTATGTATGTATGCATGCATGCATGTATCTATCCTTTTCTTTTTTTTTGAGACGGACAGAGAGAGACAGTGAGAAACAGAGAGAGAGAGAGAGAGACAGACAGACAGACAGAGAGAGAGAGAGAGAAACAGACGGGGGGGGAGAGAGAGAGAGAGAGAGAGAGAGAGAGAGAGAGAGACCAACAGACAGAAGGACAGGCAGAGAAAGAGAGTAAGACAGAAGACAGACACAGGGAGAGAGACAAGCGGGGGGGGGGGGAGAGAGAGAGAGAGAGAGAGAGAGAGAGAGAGCTCCCAGACATCACGAAGCCGTTTCAATGACATATTCTCTCTGGTCTTTGTCTGGGGATATTCAGTTTTTCAACGTAGGCCTCAAGGGCTCCCAGATGTCCCTTTCGAATCTCTACAAAGAGAGTGTCTCCAACCTGCCTAATCAAAACAAAGGTGTAACCCTTTAGGATGAGTCCACACATCGCAAAGCAGTTTCTCAAATACATTCTTTCTAATTTTCATCTGGGAATATTAGGTGATTCACCATAGGCCTAAAGGGACTCCCAAAAATCCATTCAGAGAGACTGCCCAAAAAAAGTGTTTCTAACCTGATGAATCCAAAGAATGGTGTATCGCTAAGAGATCAATCTACGCATCACAAATCAATGTGACAGATAGCCTCTCTCTGGTTTTAATCTGTGGATAGTCTGCTTTCCAACGTAGGCCTCAATGGGTTTCCAAATGTCCCCTCACAGATTCTACGGAAAGCGTGTTTCCAACCTCCTGGTTCAAAAGAATTATCCGTTCGAGGTGAATCCACACGTCAAAAAGCAGTTTCACCAGCAGCAGTTTTTCTCCTTTTCCTCTGGGGATGTTCACTTTCACCAGGAGCCACAAAGGGCTCCCAAATGTCCCTTCGAAGATTCTGCAAAGAACTGCTTCCAATCGGCCGCGTGCAGCGGCTCACGCCTGTCATCCCAGCATTTTGGGAGGCAGAGGCGGGTGGATCACCTGAGGTCAGGAGTTCGAGACCAGCCTGGCCAAAACGGTGAAACCCCATCTCTACCAAGAACACAAAAAATTTGCCGGGCTTGGTAGCGGGTGCCTGTGATCCCAACTACTTGGGAGGCTGAGGCAGGAGAATCCCTTCAACTGGAAGGCAGAGGTTGCAGTGAGCCGAGATGGTGTCACTGCACTCCAGCCTGGGGGACAGAGTGAGAGTCTGTCTTAAAAAAAATAAAAACATTAAGAAAAAAATACTACTACTACAACAACAACAACAACAACAACAACAACAACAACAACAACAAAATGCTTCCAATCTGCTGAATCAACAGAAAGGTTTAACTCAGTAAGAGGAATCTACACATCGCTAAAAAGCAGTTTTACAGATAGCTTCTTGTTAGTTTTTATCTACAGTTTCCTGGTTTTCACCCTAGGCCTCGAATAGCTCCCAAATGTCCTTTTGCAGATTCTACAAAAGGGCCGCTTCCAACCTGGTATATCAAAAGAAAGGTTTCACTCTGTGAGATGAATCCACACACGACAAAGCAGTTTCAGAGACAGCTTCTTTCTAGTTTTTATTTGGGGATATTCGGTTTTTCACACTAGGCCTCAGTGGGCTCCCAAAGGTATACTCGCGGATTCTACAGAAAGAGTGCTTCAAACCTCCTCAATCAAAAATTAGTTGTAATTCGGTGCCATGAATCCACACATCACAAAGCGGTATCATAGAGAGCTTCTTTCTATTTCTCTGGTGGGGATACTCGGTTTTTCACAACAGGCCCCAGTGGGCTCCCAAATGTCCATTCTGCTTCCAAACTGCTGAATCCAAAGGCAGTTTTAACTCGGTATGATGAATCCACACGTCACAAAGCTGTTTCATGAAGACCTTCTCTCTCGTTTTTATCTGAAAACATAAGATTTTTTCACCATACGACACAAGGGTCTCCGAAATGTACACAGACAGATTCAACAAAAAAACCCTTCCAACCTGCTGAGTAAAAAGAAAGGTTTAACTCTGCGAGACGAATACACACACGACAAAGCAGCTTCACAGAGAATGGTGTTTTTTGTTTGTTTGTTTGCTTGCTTGCTTGCTTGCTTGCTTGCTTTTTGGTTTGTTTTCTTGGTTTTTTTTTTTTTTTTTTTTTTTTTTTTGGAGACGCACTTTCGCTCTTGTTGCTCAGACTGGAGCGCAATGGCGCCATCTCGCCTCACTGCGACCTCCGCCTCCCAGGTTCAAGCAATTCTCCTGCCTCCGTTTCCCTTCCCGAGTAGCTGGGATTACAGGCATGTGCCACCACGCCCGGCTAATTTTGTATTTTCAGTAGAGACGGGGTTTCTCCATGTGGGTCAGTCTGGTCTCGAACTGCCGACCTCAGGTGATCTGCCAGCCTCGGCCTCCCAAAGTGCTGGGATGACAGGCGTGAGCCACCGCGCCCGTACAATTGTATTGTATCGTATTGTATTGTATTTACATTGATTGATTGATTGATTGATGCTGCCTGATCAAAGGTCACTCAGGCCCAGTCGTCAAAGTGGCGATTTCCTAGGCAACAAGGAAGGGGGGAGCTTGGAGGTGGGGGCGGGGGCGGTGGAGAAGACACAGTTGCCCCAGGCTGTGCGCAGGCGGCCTGAGCTTCCTTCCTCTGTTGAGGCCTCCATTTTCAGAGTAACAGTGGCCGCTAGGTGATGCCCGACGTCTGCCAATGAGACTGTCAGCCCGGAATGAATTGGGATCGCCTGGAGGGGGAGGCGGGAGGGGGAAGGATGGAGGCCCCCACAGCACAGTGGGTCACCGCGCCCTTCCAGGCGATCCCCACAACTAATCGACCAGGGCCCCTGGGGGCACACAGCCTAAGACCCCAGCCATCGGATCATCTGGAACTTCTGTCCGAAGACGAGAGACGAGAGACCGACTGGAAATTCTCTCGGTCAAGGTCCAAACGTAAAAGAATCACTGACACAGACACCAGGACTAACTAAGACAATTTGTAAAAGTTTCCGTGTTTTGGGTGAATCCGCGTATTTCTGGATCACAAAATTACTGATTTTGAACATTGCGGTTTTTCCACTCCTTACGTGTACGGTCCTGTGATAGACAGACCAGGGGACTCCTCAGCTCAGAGTCCATGAGGCCAGAAGCTGACATCCTAAATTTCTATGTAGAATGAATTTCAGCAAGCCAGCCAAACACTCTGCCGTAAAACTGTCCGGAAGACAAGCGGTGGTGTTTCGGGGGCGGATTTGGGGGGGGGGGGGGAGCCGGGTGCGGTACGCTCACGCCTGTCATCCCCGCACTTTGGGAGGCCGAGGGCAGGCGGATCCCTCGAGATGGTGGCCATTGCACTCCAGCGTGGGCAACAAGAGCGAAAACTCCGTCCAAAACAAGAACAACAACAGAAACGTGAAGTGCCGTCTGCTGTTCTTTTTGCTTCCCACCCCGAGAAGAACAGAATACAGCTGTTGTCTCCCTGCCCGCCTGCCTGCCTGCCTGCCTGCCTGCCTGCCTGTCTGCGTGCCTGTCTGTCTGTCTGTCTGTCTGTCTGTCTGTCTGTGACAGGGTCTCGCTCTGTCTTTCGCCCAGACTGGAGTGCAGTGACACCATTGTGGCTCACTGCAGCCTCAACTTCCCCGGGGTTAGGGGATTCTTCTAAGGGATCCTACGGCCTCGGCCTCCCAAAGTGTTGGGGTTACAGGCGTGAGCCATCAGCACCCGGCCTGAGTTCATACATCTGGTCTCACTACGCCTTAACCACACGCCCGTGAAGCACTCAAGTCAAGAGAGAGTCGGCAAGAGACTTTCAGCATTCTCTCCCAAAACCAGTGAGGTGGATGGCGGCCCTGTGTTTCCCAAGCTCCTGTGGTTTTAAGTGGCCACGCGTAGAGGATAGATAGATTTAAAATGTTTCCAGAGAGGCGCAAGCCACAGTCATTCAGGACATCCGAGCGCGAGATGGGGTTTCTGACAGCGACTTAAGGGCCAGGGAGGGCCAGAGTCTGCCGAGGCCCTCGTTCCAGTGGTGGGGCCGATGGAACCCAAGGCTGAGGGAGCCAGCAGTCCGCACAGAGAGAGCTCCAGCCCTAGGCCCCACCGTGCAGACCGACTCAGAAGGAAGAGAGTCCCTCATCCTACATACGTCACATCCCTCCACTGAACTTGGGAGCGGATCCGTTTTCCAAACATGAGGTGACTCTCGGTTCGAAATGGATCACAAGGGGCCGGGCTTTCCAGAGTCGGCATGATAAAGCAGTCATTCTGTGGCACAGAACGAGGTGTGGCTCTTATCTAGACTCCGCAGTGAAAGCCAGTGAAACAGGGCGAAACCCCGTGTCTACTAAAAATTAAAAGAGGAGCCGGGCATGGTGCCGCTTGAAGGCAGGAGAATCGCTGGAACCCGGGAGGCAGAGGTTGCAGTGAGCTGAGATCACACCACTGCACTCCAGCCTGGGGGACAGAGCGAGACCGCATCTCAGAAACAGACAAACACACAAAGCCAATCAAGGTGTTTAACTCAACGTGTCACCCACGGGTCTCTCGACAGGATACATCCAGCACCCGGGGAAACAGGGAAACGTCGAGGGGTGGGGTGGAATCTATTTTGTGGCCCCAAGGGAGGGTTTGAGAGATACTCCCGCAAAGGTGACTGCCTAAGGAAGCCCCTCCGTCCAAGAAGCGATAGTCATTTCTAGCCTGTAGCCACCCACGAGGGAGAATCGGGCTCTCTGCAGAACCCCCCACCCCCCGACTCGTGAAATGGTCTCTCTCACTCTGTCAGGCTCTATTCACGCCGTGTGGTTTTGTAACCTCCAGCGTGTGTGCGTGGGGTGGGGGATGGGGTGGGGTGGGGTGGGGGCGGCTGTGGACAGAGGAGGGGAAAAAGC
>NC_133415.1:36912500-36922500 GCF_049350105.2 Macaca mulatta | reverse complement strand
GGGGTTTCTTCATGTGGGTCAGGCTGGCCTCGAACTCCCGACCTCAGGTGATCCACCCGCCTCGGCCTTCCAAAATGCTGGGATGACGGGCATGAGCCACCGTGCCCGGCCTTAGCCGTTTATTTTAAAGTCGAGGAGCTTATCAGGGAAATACGAGAAGTTTGGACATCACAGGTGACAGAGAGAAAGGTCTGCAAATGGCCCTTCCATCCAAGTGGGGACCCGGCCTCGATCTCCCGAAATCATGCACCCAGTGGGGAAGCCCGGCAAGGCCCGTCTGTGTAGATTCCTCTCGGCCTCTCTAAGCACGCACTTCTCACTTTGGTGGAAGGGGCAGGGCCCTCTCTGGGACGGGGGAATCTGACAGACAAAGAGACAGACGTAGAAAAAGAGAGATCGACAGACAGAGACAGAGAGAAACGGACAGAAAGAGCGAGAGAGCGAGAGAGCGAGAGCGAGAGCGAGAGAGAGAGAGAAACAGACTAGACAGGGAGGGGGAGAGAGGGAGAGAGACAGACAGAGACAGACAGACAGGCAAAAAAGAGAGTAAGACAGAAGACAGACACAGTGAGTGAGAGACACAGGTAGAGAGAGAGAGAGAGAGAGAGAGAGAGAGAGAGAGACAGAGAGACAGAGAGAAAGAGAGGGACAGGCAGACAGATAAAGAGAGTGACAGAGAAAGACATAGACGGACAGTGAGAGACAGAGAGAAAGAGACAGAGAGAGAGAGAGAGAGAGAGAGAGAGAGAGAGAGAGAGAGGCAGACAGACAGACAGGCAAAGAAAGAGAGTAAGACAGAAGACAGACACAGTGAGAGAGACAGGAAAGACAGAAACGGACAGAGAGAGACAGAGAGGAACAGACAGAAAGAGAGAGGGTCCTAGCCCAATAGCGATACAGTGCCATTTCTTTCATTTCCTCTTTCTTTCCTTCTTTCTTTCTTTCTTTCTTTCTTTCTTTCTTTCTTTCTTTCTTCTTTTTTTATTTTTTTATTTTTTTGAGACGGAGTCTTGCTCTGTCACCCAGGCTGGAGTGCAGTGGCGCGATCGCAGCTCCCTGCAACCTCCGCCTCCCGGGTTCACACCATTCTCCGGCCTCAACCTCCCGAGTAGCTGGGACTACAGGCGCCGGCCACTACACCCAGATAATTCGTTTGTTTTTTTTGGAGAGACGGGGTTTCACCATGTTAGCCAGGATGGTCTCGATCTCCTGACCTGGCGATCCGCCCGCCTCAGCCTCCCAAAGTACTAGGATGACAGACGTGAGCCACTGCGTTCAGTCTACAGTGCCGTATCTCAGAAATCACTCACAGGAACAGACACTTACAGGTCATGTGTAGAGTTTCTTTTTTTGTTTTGTTTTGTTTTGTTTTGTTTTGTTCCGTTTTGTTTTGTTTTGCACGAGGAGGTGGCGGGATGGAGTTTCGCTCTTGCGTCCCAGGATGGAGTGAAATGGCAGAGGGGACTCAGGGAGTCAACCTATGGCAGAGATGGCACGTCATTCAGAGCGTAACGTCCACAGCGAAAGGTGGTAGGGCCGGCACTTTTAAAGGCTGAAATCCCGGCGGCTCAGGCCTGTCGTCCTCGCACTTTGGGAGGCCCAGGAGAACGGATCACTTGAGGTCAGGAGTTCGAGACCAGTGCGGCCAACATGGAGAAACCCCGTCTCTACTCAAAATACAAAAATTAGCCGGATGTGGTGGTGTGCGCCTGTAATCCCAGCCACTGAAGAAGAATCACTGGAATCCGGGAGGCAGAGGTTGCAGTGAGCCGAGGGAGTGCCACTGCACCCCCGCCTGGGTGACAGACTGAGAGAGACTCAGTCCCTCCCTACCAAAAAAGAAAGAAAGAAAGAAAGAAAGAAAGAAAGAAAGAAAGAAAGAAAGAAAGAAAAAAAAAAAAAAAAAAGAAAAAAGAAAAAAAAAACACAGGGACCGCCACCGGGCGCAGTGGCTCACACATGTAATCCCAGCACTTTGGGAGGCCGAGGTGGGCGGATCACCTGAGGTCAGGAGTTCAAGAGCAGCCTGGCCCACATGGTGAAACTCCGTCTCTACTAACATAGAAACATCTTCGGAGCATGATGGTGGGTGCCTGTAATCCCAGCTGCTCAGGAGGCTGAGACGGGAGAATCGCTTGAACCTGGGAGACGGTGGTTGCAGTGAGCCGAATCGCACCACCGCACTCCAGGCTGGGTGGCTGAGTGAGACTCTGTCTTAAAACAACAACAACAACAGCAGCAAAAAAAAAATAGCAAACGCACAAAAAAAGAACAGGCCAAAATACTCCATTGTCACTGAACGTTCCGCCACCAGACCGGAAACCCCCTGACTCAGGTCAAGGAGGTGGTGTTTCCTTCTCTCTGTCTCTGTCTCTGTCTCTCTCTCTCTCTCTCTCTCTCTCTCTCTCTCTCTCTCTCTCCCTCCCCCCCCCCAACTTTTATGTCTTGTTCAAGCAGACATGTGCAAGATTGTTACACAAGTAAACTTCTGACTGGGGGGTTCAGTGTGCAGATGATTTCATCACCCGGATAACTCAGCGCAGTACCCGACAGTTTTCGTGGTTTGGTTTTTTGTTTTGTTTTGTTTTGTTTTGTTTTTCCCTGAAGATGTCTCTCCTTCCACACCTCCTCCCTCAAGTAGGCTCCCGCCTCCCTGGTCCCCCTCGTTCTGCCCACGAGTTCTCATTATTTAGTTCCCAGTTATAGATGAGAACACGCGGTCTTTAGCTGATCGTTGCTTTCATCTTCGGCGGTGGCGGTGAAAGAGGCATGACACGAAATCGACCCTTAGGACGCTCCCCTCCGTCCACACCCCACACCCCCTCCCCACACACACCCTCATTCCTGCCCCCCCTCCTCAAACCCAAGACAGGAAGAAAGGCAGATATTAAAGTCAGAGGTCAGCCTCCAAGACGGTGGAGGCAAGGGATCTGAAAGGGTGAGCAAGCGATAGGGGTCGGGGGATGTCGTGGCCGAGCTAGCAAAAATAGGGGACCGACTTTCCAGCCCCAGCACACCCCCAATCCTCAACCGCAGCTAGCCTCTGGGTGGGGTTGCGCCTGTAAAAGCTTCTGAATGGAGAGAAGCCCAAGGCTATGGAAGGCATCAGCTCCAAGTCCGGGAAGGGAACAGGGCTTTGTGCATTGGAATGGGGCTTTAGAAGGCGGTGCTGCGGTTTCCAAAGCGACACGCCTCGCCTCGCCTCGCCTCGCCTCGCCCCGCCCCGCCTCGCCCAGAGCGAAACTCCGTCTCAAAAAAATAATAATAATTTTAAGATAATAATAATACTAAAAAATAAATAAATAAATAAATAAATAAATAAGAAATAAATAGTTAGTACAGCGGTCGTGGTCGTGAATCATTCCCCGGAGTCCAGGCGCAGTGGCTCACGCCCGTCACGCGAGCACTTTGGGACGCCGGGGCAGAAGGGTTGCAACAACATGATGAGACCCTGTCTGTGCAAAAACAGTTGAAAAGGAAGGCCGGGCGCGGCGGCTGACGCCTGCCGTCCCAGCACTTTGGGAGGCCGGGGAGGGAGAATCACCTGAGGTCGGGAGTTGGAGACCAGCCTGACCAACATGGAGAAGCCCCGTCTCTAGTAAAAATACAAAATCAACCAGACGTGGTGGTGCATACCTGCAACCCGAGCTACTACTCGGGAGGCAGACTCAGGAGAATCTCTTGAACCCGGGAGGCAGAAGTTGCGGTGAGCCGAGATCCGCGCCATTGCACTCCAGTCTGGGCAACAAGAGCGAAACTCTGTCTCGGGAAAAAGAAAAATAAAACAATAAAAATTGAAAATCATCTGGGCACAGTGGCGCATGCCCCGTGGTCCCAGGCACTACACTCTGGAGGCTGAGGTGGAAGGATCGCTTGAGTCCAGGAGCGTCCACACTGCAGTGAGTTTGGTTTTGATGGCACCACTGCCAGGGTGACAGAGTGAGACGCCGTCTGTAAATCAGTCAAGCAATCAATCAGATCACTGCAAGGAGCTCTCTATGTCTTACTTTCAATAGGTGTCTCTTCAGGCCAAGCAGGCATGGTGCCTCACGCCAGTAATCCCAGCACTTTGGGAGGCCGAGGTGGGATGAAAGAAGGAAGGAAGGAAGGAAGGAAGGAAGGAAGGAAGGAAGGAAGGAAGGAAGGAAGGACAGACAGAACAAAAAGTTTTACAACCCTTTTTTTCATAGTGTCAGGAATTTACAGATAATACAAGTAGTTTAGGTCAGGGGCCGATGTTATTAGTATTACTTTTTTTTTTTTTTTTTTAACTCCTACGGCCTGGTGGTGGTGCCAAGGTTGTCTGGCTATTTATCTGACTTTTGTTTGTTTCTAACGTTTTGCTTTCTCTCTTTCCTCCTGTCTTGTGAACTAGGCAAGGTGGGGGGAGGAGGGCAGCAGGAGCAGTAGAGGTCTCCTTCCTCATCCCCCACTTTGAGAATTTTCACTAATTAGTGGGCGGGTTCCCTTTCATTTTTACTTTTTGGGTCTTTTAGCGAGACAGAGTGATAGCGTTTTATGTAATACACTTGTGTGGAAGTTTTCTGACGAGCCATGGTAGCTACAAAACCTTTTATCATTGGAAGGAGCAAGTGTAATACACAGGGGCGCAGCAAGCAAGTAAGTTTCTTTTTTTTTTTTTTTTTTGAGACCGAGTCTCGCTCTGTCACCCAGGCTGGAGTGCTGTGGCCGGATCTCAGCTCACTGCAAGCTCCGCCTCCCGGGTTCACGCCATTCTCCTGCCTCAGCCTCCTGAGTAGCTGGGACTACAGGCGCCCGCCACCTCACCCGGCTAGTTTTTTTGTATTTTTTAGTAGAGACAGGGTTTCACCGTGTTAGCCAGGATGGTCTCGATCTCCTGACCTCGTGATCCGCCCGTCTCGGCCTCCCAAAGTGCTGGGATGACAGGCTTGAGCCACCGCGCCCGGCCAGCAAGTTTCTATTACAAGTAATACACTTACAGTGAGGGTTTTACATTTTCTACAGCTGGAAACTCTTTTCTAAATGAAGACCTAGGATCAAACCTGTGTTAAACCTGAACAGGCACATGTACTAACTTTGTCATGTCTTAAGCAGGTTAGTTTTTAACTGGGCCTTAAAACCTTTTTTTAGCAAGTAAAACAGTATTTTTTAATCAGAGAAGTTTTTACGAGCCCGACGCTTGAACTTGCGGCGTCTGTTTGGGGAAAGAGTTGGTTAAAGTCATGTTATCTTGAGGCATTAACCCTTCTGCTTCTCCAGGCCATTGGTCTCTTACGTTAGCCCTTCTATCAACATAACATGAAGAAACATCTAGGCTGCCAGCAATGTTTTCAGCCTACTGAGGAAATAGGTTTTTTTCTGTTTTTTTATTTTTATTTTTTAAATTTTTGGCTAAAGGAGGAGGTTCTGGTAACTTCTGGTTTATATGTTTAAAGAATGACTGAAAGACCTTGCGATCGTTGCTGGGCTGGACGGGTCTGGGTTTCCTAAGCAGTACGTGTACAGTGGGGACACCTTACATAGGTGTTTCTTCTAGCATGGTTATGGGTGGGGGGTGGGGTGGGGTGGTAACAACAACAAAGCAATGTATAGCATATTCATATCCAGCAAGGACGAAAGAGGTCCTCACCTGGGAAAAAGGTTGAATACAGCGACAGAACAATAGGAAAACAGTTAGTATTCTAGGAAAACTATCTGTCTTAAGATTTTTAACTACATTGACTTGCTTGATGAGTCCTCAAGCTTCGGCCGTGCATAGACTAGTCAGCTGCCGGTGTGTGACTAGAGCAGGGCTTGTGGTCCTCAGCAGCAGCTTGGAGCTTGGTCTCGTCTCAGGATCAGCCGGGCTGGATGATCTGCGCCCTGTTAGCCGGTCCACTTGTCCTGAGCTGTCGGTGTTAGCTGACTGTGGTGGATCCAAGACGCAACACCTGCAACTTTAACAGCAGTGGGAGTGGACAAGGTTACAGTATAGGGCTCATCCTATATGGGTTGTAGAAAAATTAGGTTTTACTTTAAACAGAGTCCCTAGATTTAAATGGGTGTCAGGCTTATAGGCATTATTTTTCTTTATTTAATTATGAACACTTCGTATGGCTATTTTGAAAGGCTGCATTTGCCTTTTAAAGGTTAATTTCTTTAGTTTCCGGAGGTCACCTTTTATTTGACCTACGATTTGCGGGTGGCCAACTGAACACAATCTTACAGGGCAGATACCTAGTTTGTTTGGTAGGGGTGCACCTGACTCGGAGGAGGACCGTAGGCAAAAACCTGATTTTATCTTAAGTGAATTTCCTGGCATATATCTATATATCTATCTATATCTATATCTATATCTGTATCTGTGTGTGTGTGTGTGTGTGTGTGTGTGTGTGTGTGTGTGTGTGTGTATATATATACATCTATCTATCTATCTATCTATCTATCTATCTATCTATATCTATATGGCAACCCTTTTTTTTTCGTTTTGTTTTTTGGTCGCCAGTAGCTGCTCGCTCGAGTGTCCAGTTCATGCGTTCCACCTTTTGTTGAACTTTGTGGCCGATAGGCTGCGTGTAACCTCTGTTGTATTGTTAACAGTCTTGTTAAATCTTGCACTATTCCAGCTACAGCTACAAATGCTGGCCTATTGTCTGACTTTAAAATCAGAGGTAGTCTTAAACCTGGGGATAATGTCTTTTAACAGTACTTTAGTCACTTCTTGTACTTTTTCTGTCCTGGTGGGGAAAACTGTAACTTACCCTGAAAAGGTGCAAACAAGCACTAGCCTCCAGCAGGGGGCAGTCCTGTAAAGTCTATAAGCAAGTTTTCACAAGGTATGGCTCTTTTTCCTGTTTCAGTTTCTTAGAGGAGGAGTTCCCCCCTCCCCCCATCCCCACCCCCACTCCGCCCCTTTGTCACTGTATCTAGTGGCTGAGCCTTCAGTGAGAAATTGGAATCCAGATACGGCAGAGTCTTGCTGTTTGTAACTTCTAATGTGACCATGGGCTCCTGGGAGCCTAATGAGAAGGTGCCTAGTCTGCCCTAGTCTTTACATTCTTCAGCTCCCGTCAGCCTGATCAGATGAGTGTCTGGTTCCTCCAAGGTGCAGCAGCCCTTGGCCGATGGCCTCTTTGTCTTGCGGCCTTGGCCATTTCCTGTATTGCCTTCTGAACATTTACCCTTCTAGAGTCTTTTTTTTTTTTTTCCATCTCGCACATTAATCTCTCTCTAGCCTTGTCCGGCTCTGGAATCCTTGCCTAACTTGACTTCGGTCATGTCTACATCCACGTCCGCGGCCTCTCACAATGCTGCTTCCCCCCCCCGCGTTCTCACGCTCCTACGGCCAGCTGGTGGGGCCCGAGAAACGGCACGGGCCCTGCCCCCGCCCACGCACTGCTGTCTGTCTCTCCTGTTTTCTTTTGATTCTCTATCTTTACACTTGCTTTTAGTCTTTCTTTTTCTTTTGCTCTTTTCCCTCTTTTCTAGAGTTTAACAGGCTCTTTTCTTTATACACTTGGAGGGTGAAACAGGCATACCGAGAGTCAGCGTAAATGTTTACAGTCTTACCCTCACCGAGTTCTAAGGCCCGGATTAAAGCAATGAGCCCAGCTTAACGACAGCGTCCAGGGTTACCACCGCATATTCTGCACATCTCTCCCCTCGTGGGTTGGTGAAGCTGTTCCCGTCCACGCATAGCTCCTAGTGTACTGATGCCCAAGGCTGGTCCCGGAGGTCAGATCTGCTAGAGTACACTGGAGTCCAACACCTCTACACAGTCATGCTCGACAGGGCTCTAGCTGTCGGGAGCAAGGCGGTGGGTTCAGGGTGTTCCCAGTTTAGTAGCTCAATGGTTGAAAAGGGCTGATAGATGAAAGTCTGTTGCCCACCCCCCTCCCCCCGGGATGTGGGCCTGGTCATTATAATAGACAGGTCCTCGTATCTCCCTGAGAGGCATTTACAGAGCTCGAGTAAGACCAGATCTGAGATGGCCCACTTGACTATCTCGACTTCTTTCCTTGGCCTCTGGAGGCTCCGATCCTTCCCTTCGAGGTGAGACCTGGGGCGTGTCAGCTCCTGAATCTCATTTCTGAGGGGGTTGTTGGCCTCGGTGAAGCGGGGTAGGCTGGGAAACATGGAGAAAGAATCTGTGTTATCTCTCGTGGCTCCCGTAAAAACTGGCTTCTCTTGCCGTTTCCTGGGACTCCCTTTTTAAAAAAACTCTGTGTCTGCCGGCGAAGCCGCTCTTACTTTTACTTTTGGCTATTTTGCACAAAGTTGTTAAACAGGGCTAAATTAACGCTGGCTTTGTCTATAATCTATTTCGCCGTGAGTCCATATAAAGGAATTTGATCTAGGTACACAGGCTGTCCTCCGACCCCGTCACCACCTGAACTACACGGCCAATTGTTCTCTGCCTGTAGTTCCTTCCGTGGGCCATCCAACAGCAGAAGAGGGCAATTCTAATTCACCCAGAGTTCGTGACCTCTAGGGGGTTAACTGAACTCTATAATCTCCTGCAAAACCTTTTGTAAGGTTCTGTAACATGCATTTTAGTAGGGTAAGTTGTGACGACTTGATGACTTTCCTTTTATTTTTCTTTTTGAAACGTTTTTAAGAGGGCTCCTAGCAGAGTGGGCTTACTTTGTGTCTGACCTATGTTTCTCTCGAGACGAAACAACATTCACCCTACGAGAAGGAAAGGGTAAAAGGTCACTCAGTCACGTAATTCACACTAAATCAAAATGAAAGCTAAAACCAAAGTGTCGTTAAGGGCACACCTGTTCGTCAAGCAATTTAAGCCAAACCAAAATCAGGAGCAAGACCAAAGTGGCAATCAAGGCAGGCCTGTTTATCAAGCAATTCAAGTCAAGTCAAAATCGAAACCGAAACCAAAGTATCAACCAATGAATTCAAGTCAAGTCAGAAACCAAAACCAAAGTGCCGGTAGAGGCACGCCGTGGGTGATCAGGCCACGCTTCCACTCAAACGGAGTGGGGGAAGTTCCAAAGAGCAGTCTCAGCAAGTTTCAGATGTCCGGACTGAAAGTGCCAGTTCCTTCCCAGTGTCCAGCCACTGTGCGGATCCTCCACGGGGGCGTGCTGTGCACTGCTCTTTGGAGGCGAGGCATCGCACCGGGGCAGATGCCTACCCGGCAGCACTCTGAGGATCCGCATCGCTCAAGCTGGCCAGAGTCCCCCGCAGGGATGCTCTACAGGGCAGGCATAAGCCGCCTAAGGGGCTGCCTCGACCCTCCGTGCATCACCAGCTCGCTTCCCGGTGAGGGAACCCAGAAATGTAGCAGGACAAGCCGCAGACAAAACTCCTGAGACACCGGATTAAAGAAGGAAGAGGTTTTT
This sequence comes from Macaca mulatta, assembly GCF_049350105.2. NCBI lineage: Eukaryota > Metazoa > Chordata > Mammalia > Primates > Cercopithecidae > Macaca > Macaca mulatta. The sequence continues at coordinate 36,913,180 of NC_133415.1, read as the reverse complement.
CATTCGGCCGGGAGCGTCGGCAGACTCGCATCTTAGGAGCCGAGCTCCCCGAAAAAGACTTTTTTAAAGGCTTACAACCTCAAGGGTTGCACGTGAAAGGGTCGTGACAAATCGAGCAAGCGTGGGAAACGTGACTGGGGGCTACCTGCATCAGCTAACAGAACAAAAAGTTTTACAAGGAATTCACAGATAACAGAAGTAGTTCAGGTCGGGGGTCGATGTTATTATTATTACTTCCTCTTTTTCTTTTTTTTTTCCTTTTTTTTTTCTTTCTTTCTTTCTTTCTTTCTTTCTTTCTTTCTTTCTTTCTTTCTTTCTTTCTTTCTTTCTTTGTTTTTTTAAATCTCCTAGGGCCGTGTGGTGGCACCAAGGGTGTCTGGCCATTTATCTTGCTTTCGTTCCTTTCTAACTTTCTGCTTTCTGTCTTTCCTCTTGTCTTGTGAACTAGGCGAGGTGCGGGGAGGAGGGCAGCAGGAGTAGTAGTGGTCTCCTTCCTTATTATTATTATTTTGAGACAGAGTCTCGCTCTGTCACCCAGGCTGGATCGCCACGGCACGATCTCGGCTCACTGCAACCTCGGCCTCCCCAGTTCAGGCAAGTCGCCTCCTTCGGTGTCCCGAGTAGTCGGGATTCCAAGCCCGTGCCATCAGGAGGCCTGGCTAATTGTTACACTTTTCATA
>NC_133415.1:36887500-36895000 GCF_049350105.2 Macaca mulatta | reverse complement strand
CCTCGGCGGCCGGCCGGCGCACGCGTGGCCGGCCCGAGCCCACCGCCACCGCTCACACGGCCCGCGCTCCCCCGCCAGAGGGGAGCACGGGACGTGCGCTCGCCAGACCAGGCGGCGCCCTTCCCCGCGTGGGAGGGGCGCGTCTCACTCAACCGCCTCGACCCGCACAGCCAACGAGCTCCCTCAGGACCCACGCGCGGACACCATGGCGGCGACCGGAGGAGGGGGCGCTGGGGGCGGGAGCGACACACCACCGCTCGGCCTCGGGCACCTGAGAGACAGCCCGGGGCGCTCCAGGAGCACCGCAAAGGCCCAGGCGGAGCCAGCGCTCGTGCAATACCCGAGAGGGCAGCACGGCGGGCCAGCGGGACAGCACCCCCACCGCCGCGGAGGGGGGCGGCCCACGAGGCGACGACCACAAGAGGCGAAAGCGAGGAGTGCCTGCTGCGTCAGAGGACCCCCGCTGACCCACGCCGGACGCCACGAGGCAGACGGCGGGGTCGGGACAGCGAGGTCGGGCCGGGTTCCGCACCCCAGTGCCTCCCAACGCACCGCCCGCAGGCGGGGATGGGAGACGGGGGAAACCCCGCGGGCGGGACGAGAAGAACGGGTCTCATTCACCACGAATGCCCGCCCCTCGCCCGTCGCGGCTCGGTCCCGGCCCGGGAGAGCGTGACATCACCACATCGATCAGGGAAAGCATCCCCGGAGCAGGGTCGGCCAGCCAGCCACAGCCTCCCCAGAGGCCAGCGAGCAGATCAGCCTGGCCATCCCCAGCTCCAGGACAGGGGCGGCAGACAACCCGGCAGAGACGAGGAATGCCTGACACGCACGGCACGGAGCCAGCGGGAGTGGGGTTGTCTCGGCCGCCCCAGGTGCCCGCAGCGGGGAGCGCACGGTGGCAGGGTAAGCCCGCGCCACCTTCCCCGCCGCCCCCAGGTGGGTCAGAGACCCGGACCCAAGGCGGCACCGGGAGCTGGGACGCTCGGATGCATGAGAGACCGGGCACACGGGCCCCAGCAGGCGGCTCAAGCACGAGCAGGGCCGGCTAGCCGGGTCACCGGGAGGCCGAAGACCCGCGACGCATCCAAGAGACCCAACCTCTCCAGCGACAGGTCGCCAGAGGACAGCGTGTCAGCAATAACCCGGTGGCCCAAAATGCCGGCTCGGAGTGAAACATATACCTCCCCAGGAGACAGGAGGTCGAGTCACCGACCACGCCGCCGGCCCAGGGAACCCGCGACACGGGCATCTGTCCCCAAAATCGCCACCATCGCAGCCAGACACGGAGCACCCAGGGCCCTCTGGTCGACCCCAGGACACACGCCGGAGCAGCGCCGGGCCAGGGACGTCCTCCCGGCCACCCGTGCCACGCAGGGGCCGGCCCGAGTCTCCAGAGCGAGACTCGGAAGCGTTTCCGGCCGTCCCCTCGTACGACCGGGACACACGAGGGACCGAAGGCCGGCCAGGTGTGACCTCTCGGGCCGCACGCGCGCTCAGGGAGCGCTCTCCGACTCCCCACGGGGACTTGCAAACAACAGGTCACGGCAGAGGGACCGCTCCCCGGCACCCGGGGGACGAGGCAGGACGGTCCCCGGCTCCCCACGGGGACTTGCAGAAAAAATTCGGCCGCTGCCTCAGACGGCCAGGATGCGCGCGGGCCCGCGACCGGGCCGGGAAGGGTGTCCCCAGCCTCCCACCCCAAGCCCGGTGGGTCCCCGCGGGTCGCGGGTCAGGCCTCGGGAGCCGCGGCGTGCTGGTCGACCAACCCCGGCAGCCCCACACCCGGCTCTGGCCCGAAAGCGCAGCGACAACCTCTCCCCACATAAGCCTGCACGCCTGAGCTCTGACTCACAAGTGACGCGCCAGAGCTCTGGCGCGACCGGGACAGCCCGGCTGACGACCGCGGTCTTTCCGGAGCTCTGCCTAGCTCACAGCGGGGACGGTCCCCTCCCTCGGCAGCTGCCACCGCAGCTCCGGAAGCCAAGGGAACGATATAAAAGCGGCCGCCAGATGGAGTCCGACAACCGTCGCGAACGTCACCAAGACAGATCCGGATGGCAGGCCGGCCCGCGGACCGCAAAACCGAAACCGTGAGTCGAGAGACGCTATCCCGAGGCCGAAAACGCAGCCCCTGTACCCCAACCCCACAGAAACGGTCCCCAAACCCTGTCTCTGCATGGACCGCGACACAGTCAGAAGACAACCCACGGCGTGTGGATGTTCGGAGAGGCATCTCGGTGGGAGAAACAACAAGCAAGGACTCGGTCGCGGGTCGTTGAGGACACAGGGAGACACAGAATGCGTAGGCTCTTCCTGAATCCAGACAGAGAAGGAGGGAGGGAGGGAGGGAGGGAGGGAGGGAGGGAGGGAGGAAAGGCAGGCAGGCAGGCAGGCAGGCAAACATAAAGAAGGAAACAGAGAAAGAAAGAAAGGAAGGAAAACCTAAAGGAGAGAAAGAAAGAAAAGAGAAGAAAAGAGAAGACAAATATTAATATAAGTATTTCCATTTGTATATAGGTATAACATATAAAACTACATTAAAATAGAAAAAAATTTATATGCATACACATGAATGAACAGATAAAAATGAATAAACAAAAAATAAGATAACATAACATAAGCAAATAGGCCAGGCGCGGTGGCTGACGCCTGTGATCCCAGCACTTTCAGAGGCTGGGGGAGAGAGAGAGAAAAAAAATGAAAGAAAGAAAGAAAGAAAGAAAGAAAGAAAGAAAGAAAGAAAGAAAGAAAGAAAGAAAGAGAGAGAGAGAGAGAGAGAGAGAAAGAAAGAAAGAAAGAAAGAAAGAAAGGAAGAAAGAAAGAAAGAGAGAGAGAAAGAAAGACAGAAAGAAAGAAAGAAGAAAGAGAGAGAGAGAGGGAGAAAGACAGCGAGAAAGAAAGACGAGAGAAGAAAGAAAAAAAAAGAAAGAGGAAAGACAGGAAGAAAGACAAAGCAAGAAAGCAAGAAAACAAGACAGCAAGAAAGCACGACAGAAAGAGAGAAAGAGACAGAAAGAAAAAGCAAGAAAGCAGCAGAGAGAGAGAGAGAGAGAGAGAGAGAGAGAGAGAGAGAGGCGCGAGGCGAGGCGAGGCGAGGCGAGGCGAATCTACCTGCTTTCACTACATGTGGGGAGAATCAGGAAAGCCCCCACTAACAACAAGGCCTGAAGTGGAGCTGCCATCTGTGAAATCCGAGCAGAAGAGTCCACACGGGTTAAAGACACGAAGAAAGACAGGGAAACAACTGCTCAAAGAGAAGAACAATCTGGCCCAGCCAGGGTCTGTCTCCTGAAGTTGTGTGGGCAACGAGGGAGTGGGACGGAGGGAGGGAGTGGGACGGAGGGAGGGAGGGCCTCCGAGGCTCGTGTCAAACAATAAATGATAATAAAATAAAAGGAAGTTAAAAAAAAAAATTGCGCATCATTCGTAGCATCACTGACGCCTCGAAAGGCGAGAGGCATGTGTTTATGTCACTGTGGGACTGTTTTCTTTTTTCTTTTCTCTTTTTCTTCCCTCTCTTCCCGGAAACTCACTTTTTAATTATTTCATTTTCCTTTTCTTTTTTTTTTTTTAATTTTTAATTTTACTTTCATTTTTACTTTTATTTTTAATTGCTTGAGAGGTTGTCTCCCTCTCTCGCCCAGGCTGGTGTACAGTGGCGCGATCTCGGCTCACTGCAACCTCCGCCTCCCAGGTTCAAGTGATTCTCCTGCCTCAGCTCGGCCTCCCGAGTAGCTGAGATTACAGAGGCGCACGACCATGCCCGGCTAATTTTTGGTATTTTGACTAGAGACGGACGGGGTTTCACCATACTGGCCCTGCTCGTCTGACCACCTCGTGATCCAGCGATCCACCACCCTCGGCGTCCCAAAGTGCTGGGATGACAGGCTTGAGCCACCGCGCCGGGCCTAGTTATTCCTTTTATTTTATTTCTAATTTTTAATTGTACGTATGCACGTATGCATGTATGTATGTATGTATGTATGTATGTATGTATGCATGCATGCATGTATCTATCCTTTTCTTTTTTTTTGAGACGGACAGAGAGAGACAGTGAGAAACAGAGAGAGAGAGAGAGAGACAGACAGACAGACAGAGAGAGAGAGAGAGAAACAGACGGGGGGGGAGAGAGAGAGAGAGAGAGAGAGAGAGAGAGAGAGAGACCAACAGACAGAAGGACAGGCAGAGAAAGAGAGTAAGACAGAAGACAGACACAGGGAGAGAGACAAGCGGGGGGGGGGGGAGAGAGAGAGAGAGAGAGAGAGAGAGAGAGAGCTCCCAGACATCACGAAGCCGTTTCAATGACATATTCTCTCTGGTCTTTGTCTGGGGATATTCAGTTTTTCAACGTAGGCCTCAAGGGCTCCCAGATGTCCCTTTCGAATCTCTACAAAGAGAGTGTCTCCAACCTGCCTAATCAAAACAAAGGTGTAACCCTTTAGGATGAGTCCACACATCGCAAAGCAGTTTCTCAAATACATTCTTTCTAATTTTCATCTGGGAATATTAGGTGATTCACCATAGGCCTAAAGGGACTCCCAAAAATCCATTCAGAGAGACTGCCCAAAAAAAGTGTTTCTAACCTGATGAATCCAAAGAATGGTGTATCGCTAAGAGATCAATCTACGCATCACAAATCAATGTGACAGATAGCCTCTCTCTGGTTTTAATCTGTGGATAGTCTGCTTTCCAACGTAGGCCTCAATGGGTTTCCAAATGTCCCCTCACAGATTCTACGGAAAGCGTGTTTCCAACCTCCTGGTTCAAAAGAATTATCCGTTCGAGGTGAATCCACACGTCAAAAAGCAGTTTCACCAGCAGCAGTTTTTCTCCTTTTCCTCTGGGGATGTTCACTTTCACCAGGAGCCACAAAGGGCTCCCAAATGTCCCTTCGAAGATTCTGCAAAGAACTGCTTCCAATCGGCCGCGTGCAGCGGCTCACGCCTGTCATCCCAGCATTTTGGGAGGCAGAGGCGGGTGGATCACCTGAGGTCAGGAGTTCGAGACCAGCCTGGCCAAAACGGTGAAACCCCATCTCTACCAAGAACACAAAAAATTTGCCGGGCTTGGTAGCGGGTGCCTGTGATCCCAACTACTTGGGAGGCTGAGGCAGGAGAATCCCTTCAACTGGAAGGCAGAGGTTGCAGTGAGCCGAGATGGTGTCACTGCACTCCAGCCTGGGGGACAGAGTGAGAGTCTGTCTTAAAAAAAATAAAAACATTAAGAAAAAAATACTACTACTACAACAACAACAACAACAACAACAACAACAACAACAACAACAAAATGCTTCCAATCTGCTGAATCAACAGAAAGGTTTAACTCAGTAAGAGGAATCTACACATCGCTAAAAAGCAGTTTTACAGATAGCTTCTTGTTAGTTTTTATCTACAGTTTCCTGGTTTTCACCCTAGGCCTCGAATAGCTCCCAAATGTCCTTTTGCAGATTCTACAAAAGGGCCGCTTCCAACCTGGTATATCAAAAGAAAGGTTTCACTCTGTGAGATGAATCCACACACGACAAAGCAGTTTCAGAGACAGCTTCTTTCTAGTTTTTATTTGGGGATATTCGGTTTTTCACACTAGGCCTCAGTGGGCTCCCAAAGGTATACTCGCGGATTCTACAGAAAGAGTGCTTCAAACCTCCTCAATCAAAAATTAGTTGTAATTCGGTGCCATGAATCCACACATCACAAAGCGGTATCATAGAGAGCTTCTTTCTATTTCTCTGGTGGGGATACTCGGTTTTTCACAACAGGCCCCAGTGGGCTCCCAAATGTCCATTCTGCTTCCAAACTGCTGAATCCAAAGGCAGTTTTAACTCGGTATGATGAATCCACACGTCACAAAGCTGTTTCATGAAGACCTTCTCTCTCGTTTTTATCTGAAAACATAAGATTTTTTCACCATACGACACAAGGGTCTCCGAAATGTACACAGACAGATTCAACAAAAAAACCCTTCCAACCTGCTGAGTAAAAAGAAAGGTTTAACTCTGCGAGACGAATACACACACGACAAAGCAGCTTCACAGAGAATGGTGTTTTTTGTTTGTTTGTTTGCTTGCTTGCTTGCTTGCTTGCTTGCTTTTTGGTTTGTTTTCTTGGTTTTTTTTTTTTTTTTTTTTTTTTTTTTGGAGACGCACTTTCGCTCTTGTTGCTCAGACTGGAGCGCAATGGCGCCATCTCGCCTCACTGCGACCTCCGCCTCCCAGGTTCAAGCAATTCTCCTGCCTCCGTTTCCCTTCCCGAGTAGCTGGGATTACAGGCATGTGCCACCACGCCCGGCTAATTTTGTATTTTCAGTAGAGACGGGGTTTCTCCATGTGGGTCAGTCTGGTCTCGAACTGCCGACCTCAGGTGATCTGCCAGCCTCGGCCTCCCAAAGTGCTGGGATGACAGGCGTGAGCCACCGCGCCCGTACAATTGTATTGTATCGTATTGTATTGTATTTACATTGATTGATTGATTGATTGATGCTGCCTGATCAAAGGTCACTCAGGCCCAGTCGTCAAAGTGGCGATTTCCTAGGCAACAAGGAAGGGGGGAGCTTGGAGGTGGGGGCGGGGGCGGTGGAGAAGACACAGTTGCCCCAGGCTGTGCGCAGGCGGCCTGAGCTTCCTTCCTCTGTTGAGGCCTCCATTTTCAGAGTAACAGTGGCCGCTAGGTGATGCCCGACGTCTGCCAATGAGACTGTCAGCCCGGAATGAATTGGGATCGCCTGGAGGGGGAGGCGGGAGGGGGAAGGATGGAGGCCCCCACAGCACAGTGGGTCACCGCGCCCTTCCAGGCGATCCCCACAACTAATCGACCAGGGCCCCTGGGGGCACACAGCCTAAGACCCCAGCCATCGGATCATCTGGAACTTCTGTCCGAAGACGAGAGACGAGAGACCGACTGGAAATTCTCTCGGTCAAGGTCCAAACGTAAAAGAATCACTGACACAGACACCAGGACTAACTAAGACAATTTGTAAAAGTTTCCGTGTTTTGGGTGAATCCGCGTATTTCTGGATCACAAAATTACTGATTTTGAACATTGCGGTTTTTCCACTCCTTACGTGTACGGTCCTGTGATAGACAGACCAGGGGACTCCTCAGCTCAGAGTCCATGAGGCCAGAAGCTGACATCCTAAATTTCTATGTAGAATGAATTTCAGCAAGCCAGCCAAACACTCTGCCGTAAAACTGTCCGGAAGACAAGCGGTGGTGTTTCGGGGGCGGATTTGGGGGGGGGGGGGGAGCCGGGTGCGGTACGCTCACGCCTGTCATCCCCGCACTTTGGGAGGCCGAGGGCAGGCGGATCCCTCGAGATGGTGGCCATTGCACTCCAGCGTGGGCAACAAGAGCGAAAACTCCGTCCAAAACAAGAACAACAACAGAAACGTGAAGTGCCGTCTGCTGTTCTTTTTGCTTCCCACCCCGAGAAGAACAGAATACAGCTGTTGTCTCCCTGCCCGCCTGCCTGCCTGCCTGCCTGCCTGCCTGCCTGTCTGCGT
>NC_133415.1:36872500-36882500 GCF_049350105.2 Macaca mulatta | reverse complement strand
CTGCAAGTGTCAGTCATCACGGAAAAGAAGTGAAGGATGGATCGCTCTGGGTCGGGGTGGAGGTTGGGGAGGGGGATGCGGCGGAGGCACACCGCGTCGCCGGCGTCTCCCGGATCCCTCTCAGACCAGGCCATTTCCGGGCCCAGGGAGTCCTCCCACGCGATGCCCGCGACTGGTCGACCAGAACCCCCAGGGGCACAGCCAAAGTTTCTGCCCCTGGGATCACCTGGCACTTCCATTCCCCCAGAGAGAAGAGAGGACCAGGGGTGCGGGGCGCGTGGAGGACGCCAGGGGTGGAGGTGGGAGCTACCAAAGACACAAGTGCGGTCATTAGCGTGTCAGAGTGGACTCCAGACCCACGACCTCAGAGAGGCAATCCCTGAACGAGTGTTAGTGCATGACATCCACGCTCCCGGACACGGCGTGGATTTCACGGGGAAAGCAGTGCACATCACACTCCCTTCCTGTTCCGGGGCAAGATTTTGCTCCCGAAGTACCCATTTCTCAACCGTGTTCCCCAAAGTCCACCCTGTCGTGAATCAGTCATGAATCTAGTCAGTACGGTGAATCGCGGAGCAGCCACATCCCACCACGAAGATCGGAGTCCGCACACTACACATCGCCCCACGCGGTGTCTCCCCACAAGAACATCACCGCCGTCCTAGCCGAGTAGTGATACAGTGCCATTTCTTTCATTTTCTCTTTCTCGCTTGCTATTTATTTATTTATTTATTTATTTATTTTTGAGACAGAGTCTCACTCACTCTACAGCCCAAGCTGTAGCGCTGTGGCACGATCTCGGCTCACGGCAACCCCCGCCTCCCAGGTTCAAGCGATTCTCCCGCCTCCGACTCCCGAGTAGCTGGGATCACAGGGGTCTGCCCCACCGCACCCGACTCAGTTTTGTAGTTTTAGTAGAGACGGGGTTTCACCACGTGGGCCAGGCTGGTCTTGAACTCCTGACCTCCTGATCCGCCCGCCTCGGCTTCCCAAAGTGCTGGGGTGACAGACGTGAGCCACCGCGTTCAGCCCCTACGGTGCCATTGCTTGGAAATCACTCGTGGGAACACACACTTATGGGTCACGTGTGAAGAATTTTCCTTTGTCTATTTTTTTTCCCCTTTTTTTCGTGTGTGTGTGTGTGTGTGTGTGTGTGTGTGTGTGTGTGTGTGTGCGTGCGTGTGCGCGCGCGGTGGGACGGAGTTTCGCTCTTGCTGCCCAGGCTGGAGTGCAATGGCGCGATCTCGGCTCACTGCAACCTCCGCTTGCCAGGTTCCAGCGATTCTCCTGCGTCTGCCTCCCGAGTAGCTGGGATTACAGGCCTGCGCCCCCATGCCCGGCTAATTTTGTATTTTTAGTAGAGACGGGGTTTCTTCATGTGGGTCAGGCTGGCCTCGAACTCCCGACCTCAGGTGATCCACCCGCCTCGGCCTTCCAAAATGCTGGGATGACGGGCATGAGCCACCGTGCCCGGCCTTAGCCGTTTATTTTAAAGTCGAGGAGCTTATCAGGGAAATACGAGAAGTTTGGACATCACAGGTGACAGAGAGAAAGGTCTGCAAATGGCCCTTCCATCCAAGTGGGGACCCGGCCTCGATCTCCCGAAATCATGCACCCAGTGGGGAAGCCCGGCAAGGCCCGTCTGTGTAGATTCCTCTCGGCCTCTCTAAGCACGCACTTCTCACTTTGGTGGAAGGGGCAGGGCCCTCTCTGGGACGGGGGAATCTGACAGACAAAGAGACAGACGTAGAAAAAGAGAGATCGACAGACAGAGACAGAGAGAAACGGACAGAAAGAGCGAGAGAGCGAGAGAGCGAGAGCGAGAGCGAGAGAGAGAGAGAAACAGACTAGACAGGGAGGGGGAGAGAGGGAGAGAGACAGACAGAGACAGACAGACAGGCAAAAAAGAGAGTAAGACAGAAGACAGACACAGTGAGTGAGAGACACAGGTAGAGAGAGAGAGAGAGAGAGAGAGAGAGAGAGAGAGACAGAGAGACAGAGAGAAAGAGAGGGACAGGCAGACAGATAAAGAGAGTGACAGAGAAAGACATAGACGGACAGTGAGAGACAGAGAGAAAGAGACAGAGAGAGAGAGAGAGAGAGAGAGAGAGAGAGAGAGAGAGAGGCAGACAGACAGACAGGCAAAGAAAGAGAGTAAGACAGAAGACAGACACAGTGAGAGAGACAGGAAAGACAGAAACGGACAGAGAGAGACAGAGAGGAACAGACAGAAAGAGAGAGGGTCCTAGCCCAATAGCGATACAGTGCCATTTCTTTCATTTCCTCTTTCTTTCCTTCTTTCTTTCTTTCTTTCTTTCTTTCTTTCTTTCTTTCTTTCTTCTTTTTTTATTTTTTTATTTTTTTGAGACGGAGTCTTGCTCTGTCACCCAGGCTGGAGTGCAGTGGCGCGATCGCAGCTCCCTGCAACCTCCGCCTCCCGGGTTCACACCATTCTCCGGCCTCAACCTCCCGAGTAGCTGGGACTACAGGCGCCGGCCACTACACCCAGATAATTCGTTTGTTTTTTTTGGAGAGACGGGGTTTCACCATGTTAGCCAGGATGGTCTCGATCTCCTGACCTGGCGATCCGCCCGCCTCAGCCTCCCAAAGTACTAGGATGACAGACGTGAGCCACTGCGTTCAGTCTACAGTGCCGTATCTCAGAAATCACTCACAGGAACAGACACTTACAGGTCATGTGTAGAGTTTCTTTTTTTGTTTTGTTTTGTTTTGTTTTGTTTTGTTCCGTTTTGTTTTGTTTTGCACGAGGAGGTGGCGGGATGGAGTTTCGCTCTTGCGTCCCAGGATGGAGTGAAATGGCAGAGGGGACTCAGGGAGTCAACCTATGGCAGAGATGGCACGTCATTCAGAGCGTAACGTCCACAGCGAAAGGTGGTAGGGCCGGCACTTTTAAAGGCTGAAATCCCGGCGGCTCAGGCCTGTCGTCCTCGCACTTTGGGAGGCCCAGGAGAACGGATCACTTGAGGTCAGGAGTTCGAGACCAGTGCGGCCAACATGGAGAAACCCCGTCTCTACTCAAAATACAAAAATTAGCCGGATGTGGTGGTGTGCGCCTGTAATCCCAGCCACTGAAGAAGAATCACTGGAATCCGGGAGGCAGAGGTTGCAGTGAGCCGAGGGAGTGCCACTGCACCCCCGCCTGGGTGACAGACTGAGAGAGACTCAGTCCCTCCCTACCAAAAAAGAAAGAAAGAAAGAAAGAAAGAAAGAAAGAAAGAAAGAAAGAAAGAAAGAAAAAAAAAAAAAAAAAAGAAAAAAGAAAAAAAAAACACAGGGACCGCCACCGGGCGCAGTGGCTCACACATGTAATCCCAGCACTTTGGGAGGCCGAGGTGGGCGGATCACCTGAGGTCAGGAGTTCAAGAGCAGCCTGGCCCACATGGTGAAACTCCGTCTCTACTAACATAGAAACATCTTCGGAGCATGATGGTGGGTGCCTGTAATCCCAGCTGCTCAGGAGGCTGAGACGGGAGAATCGCTTGAACCTGGGAGACGGTGGTTGCAGTGAGCCGAATCGCACCACCGCACTCCAGGCTGGGTGGCTGAGTGAGACTCTGTCTTAAAACAACAACAACAACAGCAGCAAAAAAAAAATAGCAAACGCACAAAAAAAGAACAGGCCAAAATACTCCATTGTCACTGAACGTTCCGCCACCAGACCGGAAACCCCCTGACTCAGGTCAAGGAGGTGGTGTTTCCTTCTCTCTGTCTCTGTCTCTGTCTCTCTCTCTCTCTCTCTCTCTCTCTCTCTCTCTCTCTCTCTCCCTCCCCCCCCCCAACTTTTATGTCTTGTTCAAGCAGACATGTGCAAGATTGTTACACAAGTAAACTTCTGACTGGGGGGTTCAGTGTGCAGATGATTTCATCACCCGGATAACTCAGCGCAGTACCCGACAGTTTTCGTGGTTTGGTTTTTTGTTTTGTTTTGTTTTGTTTTGTTTTTCCCTGAAGATGTCTCTCCTTCCACACCTCCTCCCTCAAGTAGGCTCCCGCCTCCCTGGTCCCCCTCGTTCTGCCCACGAGTTCTCATTATTTAGTTCCCAGTTATAGATGAGAACACGCGGTCTTTAGCTGATCGTTGCTTTCATCTTCGGCGGTGGCGGTGAAAGAGGCATGACACGAAATCGACCCTTAGGACGCTCCCCTCCGTCCACACCCCACACCCCCTCCCCACACACACCCTCATTCCTGCCCCCCCTCCTCAAACCCAAGACAGGAAGAAAGGCAGATATTAAAGTCAGAGGTCAGCCTCCAAGACGGTGGAGGCAAGGGATCTGAAAGGGTGAGCAAGCGATAGGGGTCGGGGGATGTCGTGGCCGAGCTAGCAAAAATAGGGGACCGACTTTCCAGCCCCAGCACACCCCCAATCCTCAACCGCAGCTAGCCTCTGGGTGGGGTTGCGCCTGTAAAAGCTTCTGAATGGAGAGAAGCCCAAGGCTATGGAAGGCATCAGCTCCAAGTCCGGGAAGGGAACAGGGCTTTGTGCATTGGAATGGGGCTTTAGAAGGCGGTGCTGCGGTTTCCAAAGCGACACGCCTCGCCTCGCCTCGCCTCGCCTCGCCCCGCCCCGCCTCGCCCAGAGCGAAACTCCGTCTCAAAAAAATAATAATAATTTTAAGATAATAATAATACTAAAAAATAAATAAATAAATAAATAAATAAATAAGAAATAAATAGTTAGTACAGCGGTCGTGGTCGTGAATCATTCCCCGGAGTCCAGGCGCAGTGGCTCACGCCCGTCACGCGAGCACTTTGGGACGCCGGGGCAGAAGGGTTGCAACAACATGATGAGACCCTGTCTGTGCAAAAACAGTTGAAAAGGAAGGCCGGGCGCGGCGGCTGACGCCTGCCGTCCCAGCACTTTGGGAGGCCGGGGAGGGAGAATCACCTGAGGTCGGGAGTTGGAGACCAGCCTGACCAACATGGAGAAGCCCCGTCTCTAGTAAAAATACAAAATCAACCAGACGTGGTGGTGCATACCTGCAACCCGAGCTACTACTCGGGAGGCAGACTCAGGAGAATCTCTTGAACCCGGGAGGCAGAAGTTGCGGTGAGCCGAGATCCGCGCCATTGCACTCCAGTCTGGGCAACAAGAGCGAAACTCTGTCTCGGGAAAAAGAAAAATAAAACAATAAAAATTGAAAATCATCTGGGCACAGTGGCGCATGCCCCGTGGTCCCAGGCACTACACTCTGGAGGCTGAGGTGGAAGGATCGCTTGAGTCCAGGAGCGTCCACACTGCAGTGAGTTTGGTTTTGATGGCACCACTGCCAGGGTGACAGAGTGAGACGCCGTCTGTAAATCAGTCAAGCAATCAATCAGATCACTGCAAGGAGCTCTCTATGTCTTACTTTCAATAGGTGTCTCTTCAGGCCAAGCAGGCATGGTGCCTCACGCCAGTAATCCCAGCACTTTGGGAGGCCGAGGTGGGATGAAAGAAGGAAGGAAGGAAGGAAGGAAGGAAGGAAGGAAGGAAGGAAGGAAGGAAGGAAGGACAGACAGAACAAAAAGTTTTACAACCCTTTTTTTCATAGTGTCAGGAATTTACAGATAATACAAGTAGTTTAGGTCAGGGGCCGATGTTATTAGTATTACTTTTTTTTTTTTTTTTTTAACTCCTACGGCCTGGTGGTGGTGCCAAGGTTGTCTGGCTATTTATCTGACTTTTGTTTGTTTCTAACGTTTTGCTTTCTCTCTTTCCTCCTGTCTTGTGAACTAGGCAAGGTGGGGGGAGGAGGGCAGCAGGAGCAGTAGAGGTCTCCTTCCTCATCCCCCACTTTGAGAATTTTCACTAATTAGTGGGCGGGTTCCCTTTCATTTTTACTTTTTGGGTCTTTTAGCGAGACAGAGTGATAGCGTTTTATGTAATACACTTGTGTGGAAGTTTTCTGACGAGCCATGGTAGCTACAAAACCTTTTATCATTGGAAGGAGCAAGTGTAATACACAGGGGCGCAGCAAGCAAGTAAGTTTCTTTTTTTTTTTTTTTTTTGAGACCGAGTCTCGCTCTGTCACCCAGGCTGGAGTGCTGTGGCCGGATCTCAGCTCACTGCAAGCTCCGCCTCCCGGGTTCACGCCATTCTCCTGCCTCAGCCTCCTGAGTAGCTGGGACTACAGGCGCCCGCCACCTCACCCGGCTAGTTTTTTTGTATTTTTTAGTAGAGACAGGGTTTCACCGTGTTAGCCAGGATGGTCTCGATCTCCTGACCTCGTGATCCGCCCGTCTCGGCCTCCCAAAGTGCTGGGATGACAGGCTTGAGCCACCGCGCCCGGCCAGCAAGTTTCTATTACAAGTAATACACTTACAGTGAGGGTTTTACATTTTCTACAGCTGGAAACTCTTTTCTAAATGAAGACCTAGGATCAAACCTGTGTTAAACCTGAACAGGCACATGTACTAACTTTGTCATGTCTTAAGCAGGTTAGTTTTTAACTGGGCCTTAAAACCTTTTTTTAGCAAGTAAAACAGTATTTTTTAATCAGAGAAGTTTTTACGAGCCCGACGCTTGAACTTGCGGCGTCTGTTTGGGGAAAGAGTTGGTTAAAGTCATGTTATCTTGAGGCATTAACCCTTCTGCTTCTCCAGGCCATTGGTCTCTTACGTTAGCCCTTCTATCAACATAACATGAAGAAACATCTAGGCTGCCAGCAATGTTTTCAGCCTACTGAGGAAATAGGTTTTTTTCTGTTTTTTTATTTTTATTTTTTAAATTTTTGGCTAAAGGAGGAGGTTCTGGTAACTTCTGGTTTATATGTTTAAAGAATGACTGAAAGACCTTGCGATCGTTGCTGGGCTGGACGGGTCTGGGTTTCCTAAGCAGTACGTGTACAGTGGGGACACCTTACATAGGTGTTTCTTCTAGCATGGTTATGGGTGGGGGGTGGGGTGGGGTGGTAACAACAACAAAGCAATGTATAGCATATTCATATCCAGCAAGGACGAAAGAGGTCCTCACCTGGGAAAAAGGTTGAATACAGCGACAGAACAATAGGAAAACAGTTAGTATTCTAGGAAAACTATCTGTCTTAAGATTTTTAACTACATTGACTTGCTTGATGAGTCCTCAAGCTTCGGCCGTGCATAGACTAGTCAGCTGCCGGTGTGTGACTAGAGCAGGGCTTGTGGTCCTCAGCAGCAGCTTGGAGCTTGGTCTCGTCTCAGGATCAGCCGGGCTGGATGATCTGCGCCCTGTTAGCCGGTCCACTTGTCCTGAGCTGTCGGTGTTAGCTGACTGTGGTGGATCCAAGACGCAACACCTGCAACTTTAACAGCAGTGGGAGTGGACAAGGTTACAGTATAGGGCTCATCCTATATGGGTTGTAGAAAAATTAGGTTTTACTTTAAACAGAGTCCCTAGATTTAAATGGGTGTCAGGCTTATAGGCATTATTTTTCTTTATTTAATTATGAACACTTCGTATGGCTATTTTGAAAGGCTGCATTTGCCTTTTAAAGGTTAATTTCTTTAGTTTCCGGAGGTCACCTTTTATTTGACCTACGATTTGCGGGTGGCCAACTGAACACAATCTTACAGGGCAGATACCTAGTTTGTTTGGTAGGGGTGCACCTGACTCGGAGGAGGACCGTAGGCAAAAACCTGATTTTATCTTAAGTGAATTTCCTGGCATATATCTATATATCTATCTATATCTATATCTATATCTGTATCTGTGTGTGTGTGTGTGTGTGTGTGTGTGTGTGTGTGTGTGTGTGTGTATATATATACATCTATCTATCTATCTATCTATCTATCTATCTATCTATATCTATATGGCAACCCTTTTTTTTTCGTTTTGTTTTTTGGTCGCCAGTAGCTGCTCGCTCGAGTGTCCAGTTCATGCGTTCCACCTTTTGTTGAACTTTGTGGCCGATAGGCTGCGTGTAACCTCTGTTGTATTGTTAACAGTCTTGTTAAATCTTGCACTATTCCAGCTACAGCTACAAATGCTGGCCTATTGTCTGACTTTAAAATCAGAGGTAGTCTTAAACCTGGGGATAATGTCTTTTAACAGTACTTTAGTCACTTCTTGTACTTTTTCTGTCCTGGTGGGGAAAACTGTAACTTACCCTGAAAAGGTGCAAACAAGCACTAGCCTCCAGCAGGGGGCAGTCCTGTAAAGTCTATAAGCAAGTTTTCACAAGGTATGGCTCTTTTTCCTGTTTCAGTTTCTTAGAGGAGGAGTTCCCCCCTCCCCCCATCCCCACCCCCACTCCGCCCCTTTGTCACTGTATCTAGTGGCTGAGCCTTCAGTGAGAAATTGGAATCCAGATACGGCAGAGTCTTGCTGTTTGTAACTTCTAATGTGACCATGGGCTCCTGGGAGCCTAATGAGAAGGTGCCTAGTCTGCCCTAGTCTTTACATTCTTCAGCTCCCGTCAGCCTGATCAGATGAGTGTCTGGTTCCTCCAAGGTGCAGCAGCCCTTGGCCGATGGCCTCTTTGTCTTGCGGCCTTGGCCATTTCCTGTATTGCCTTCTGAACATTTACCCTTCTAGAGTCTTTTTTTTTTTTTTCCATCTCGCACATTAATCTCTCTCTAGCCTTGTCCGGCTCTGGAATCCTTGCCTAACTTGACTTCGGTCATGTCTACATCCACGTCCGCGGCCTCTCACAATGCTGCTTCCCCCCCCCGCGTTCTCACGCTCCTACGGCCAGCTGGTGGGGCCCGAGAAACGGCACGGGCCCTGCCCCCGCCCACGCACTGCTGTCTGTCTCTCCTGTTTTCTTTTGATTCTCTATCTTTACACTTGCTTTTAGTCTTTCTTTTTCTTTTGCTCTTTTCCCTCTTTTCTAGAGTTTAACAGGCTCTTTTCTTTATACACTTGGAGGGTGAAACAGGCATACCGAGAGTCAGCGTAAATGTTTACAGTCTTACCCTCACCGAGTTCTAAGGCCCGGATTAAAGCAATGAGCCCAGCTTAACGACAGCGTCCAGGGTTACCACCGCATATTCTGCACATCTCTCCCCTCGTGGGTTGGTGAAGCTGTTCCCGTCCACGCATAGCTCCTAGTGTACTGATGCCCAAGGCTGGTCCCGGAGGTCAGATCTGCTAGAGTACACTGGAGTCCAACACCTCTACACAGTCATGCTCGACAGGGCTCTAGCTGTCGGGAGCAAGGCGGTGGGTTCAGGGTGTTCCCAGTTTAGTAGCTCAATGGTTGAAAAGGGCTGATAGATGAAAGTCTGTTGCCCACCCCCCTCCCCCCGGGATGTGGGCCTGGTCATTATAATAGACAGGTCCTCGTATCTCCCTGAGAGGCATTTACAGAGCTCGAGTAAGACCAGATCTGAGATGGCCCACTTGACTATCTCGACTTCTTTCCTTGGCCTCTGGAGGCTCCGATCCTTCCCTTCGAGGTGAGACCTGGGGCGTGTCAGCTCCTGAATCTCATTTCTGAGGGGGTTGTTGGCCTCGGTGAAGCGGGGTAGGCTGGGAAACATGGAGAAAGAATCTGTGTTATCTCTCGTGGCTCCCGTAAAAACTGGCTTCTCTTGCCGTTTCCTGGGACTCCCTTTTTAAAAAAACTCTGTGTCTGCCGGCGAAGCCGCTCTTACTTTTACTTTTGGCTATTTTGCACAAAGTTGTTAAACAGGGCTAAATTAACGCTGGCTTTGTCTATAATCTATTTCGCCGTGAGTCCATATAAAGGAATTTGATCTAGGTACACAGGCTGTCCTCCGACCCCGTCACCACCTGAACTACACGGCCAATTGTTCTCTGCCTGTAGTTCCTTCCGTGGGCCATCCAACAGCAGAAGAGGGCAATTCTAATTCACCCAGAGTTCGTGACCTCTAGGGGGTTAACTGAACTCTATAATCTCCTGCAAAACCTTTTGTAAGGTTCTGTAACATGCATTTTAGTAGGGTAAGTTGTGACGACTTGATGACTTTCCTTTTATTTTTCTTTTTGAAACGTTTTTAAGAGGGCTCCTAGCAGAGTGGGCTTACTTTGTGTCTGACCTATGTTTCTCTCGAGACG
>NC_133415.1:36845000-36855000 GCF_049350105.2 Macaca mulatta | reverse complement strand
CCCCACCGCCACGCCCAGTCGCACGCGGCCAGAGCCCCCGGAGCCCGCTTCCCCCCAACACGCACCGCAAGGCCGACCCAAACCCTCCGGGCGCCCACCGGGCCGCCACCGACCTGGCCCCGAAGGCGCGCGCCGTGGGGGTACGCGGACACCGGGCCAACCAGCGTGGCCGGCGGCGGCGACGCCCCCAGAAGGCGGAGCCGGGTTCGGGCCCAGACGGGGCGGCCAACAGCATAAAAGCCGGTGAGCCGCTCGGGGAAGAGAGGATCGGCAGGCGGCGGACAGGGAAAAGGAGCACAAGGCAGGCAAGGAGCCAGGGGGCCACGGAGACGAGGGCACGGGGAACCCGCAGGGGGCTAACTCGGGCAAGCAACCCTCAGGCGCGGCCGGGCCACCAGGAAAACACGGCCACGGGATCCCACCGCCACAGACACGAGGGCGGTCCCGCAGCGCCCCGCCTGGGACGCCGAACGGCCCTTGGGCAGCCCACCGAGCAACCCCCTCACGAGCCCCGGGTCCCGCCACCGGCGGCCCCAAAGCAACCTCAGCCACAAGCCCAACACCAGGGGCCACATGTCGCCCGTCTCTCGTCCGTCCCGGACCCGGTCCCGCTCCGGGAGACCGGCGCGCCGCCCCGTGGGGACGGCTCGCTCCCCAAGGACCAGGCGGCCCCACACCCCGCGCCACGCGAACGCGGTCATCGGCAGCGGTCGCGGCTCGGCACGGGAGCGGGCGGAGAGCCGGCTCACAGCGGAGAGCGGCGTCGCGCGCCAGACGGAGTGCCACGCGCACCCGCCGCTCGCAGCAGCCTTCCCATCCGCTAGGACGTCGGGCCCGGCCCAGCGGGATCCTCCCCCAACTCGGAAGGGGGAGGCGCGGGCCACAGTAGACGACGAGCCGCGCGCTCGGCCCCCGCCGCGGGGTCCGGCGGAACCCTCACTGTCCCCCCACCTCATCCCATCGAGGCGGGGGCAGCGGAGGAGGAGGGTTCTCTGCAGGCGAGTCGCTACGGCAGCGCTACCACAACACAGAGAGAGGCGGCGAGCCGGGGGATCCGGTACCCCAAGGCACACCTCTCGGATCGCTAGAGAAGGCTTTCTCACCGAGGGTGGGTCACGCTCCCCACCCGCCAGTCGCCCCTCGTCGGGCCCGCAGAGGCGCTCAGGGACGCCTGGGGAAGGGAGGGGGCCTGCGGCGCGAGAAGAAACCTGCGGCAACCTGGAGCGTTTGCGGTCAGGGCAGGGGCCCGGCCGGCGCGCGTGCGCACAGCCCCCAAGGCCCCCCGCCGTCCACCCACCTCCTTTCTGTGAGGCAAGGCGCCTCCAGTTAACCCACACACGACCGATCGGAGGCAGAACGGCAGCCCCTCGGCGGCCGGCCGGCGCACGCGTGGCCGGCCCGAGCCCACCGCCACCGCTCACACGGCCCGCGCTCCCCCGCCAGAGGGGAGCACGGGACGTGCGCTCGCCAGACCAGGCGGCGCCCTTCCCCGCGTGGGAGGGGCGCGTCTCACTCAACCGCCTCGACCCGCACAGCCAACGAGCTCCCTCAGGACCCACGCGCGGACACCATGGCGGCGACCGGAGGAGGGGGCGCTGGGGGCGGGAGCGACACACCACCGCTCGGCCTCGGGCACCTGAGAGACAGCCCGGGGCGCTCCAGGAGCACCGCAAAGGCCCAGGCGGAGCCAGCGCTCGTGCAATACCCGAGAGGGCAGCACGGCGGGCCAGCGGGACAGCACCCCCACCGCCGCGGAGGGGGGCGGCCCACGAGGCGACGACCACAAGAGGCGAAAGCGAGGAGTGCCTGCTGCGTCAGAGGACCCCCGCTGACCCACGCCGGACGCCACGAGGCAGACGGCGGGGTCGGGACAGCGAGGTCGGGCCGGGTTCCGCACCCCAGTGCCTCCCAACGCACCGCCCGCAGGCGGGGATGGGAGACGGGGGAAACCCCGCGGGCGGGACGAGAAGAACGGGTCTCATTCACCACGAATGCCCGCCCCTCGCCCGTCGCGGCTCGGTCCCGGCCCGGGAGAGCGTGACATCACCACATCGATCAGGGAAAGCATCCCCGGAGCAGGGTCGGCCAGCCAGCCACAGCCTCCCCAGAGGCCAGCGAGCAGATCAGCCTGGCCATCCCCAGCTCCAGGACAGGGGCGGCAGACAACCCGGCAGAGACGAGGAATGCCTGACACGCACGGCACGGAGCCAGCGGGAGTGGGGTTGTCTCGGCCGCCCCAGGTGCCCGCAGCGGGGAGCGCACGGTGGCAGGGTAAGCCCGCGCCACCTTCCCCGCCGCCCCCAGGTGGGTCAGAGACCCGGACCCAAGGCGGCACCGGGAGCTGGGACGCTCGGATGCATGAGAGACCGGGCACACGGGCCCCAGCAGGCGGCTCAAGCACGAGCAGGGCCGGCTAGCCGGGTCACCGGGAGGCCGAAGACCCGCGACGCATCCAAGAGACCCAACCTCTCCAGCGACAGGTCGCCAGAGGACAGCGTGTCAGCAATAACCCGGTGGCCCAAAATGCCGGCTCGGAGTGAAACATATACCTCCCCAGGAGACAGGAGGTCGAGTCACCGACCACGCCGCCGGCCCAGGGAACCCGCGACACGGGCATCTGTCCCCAAAATCGCCACCATCGCAGCCAGACACGGAGCACCCAGGGCCCTCTGGTCGACCCCAGGACACACGCCGGAGCAGCGCCGGGCCAGGGACGTCCTCCCGGCCACCCGTGCCACGCAGGGGCCGGCCCGAGTCTCCAGAGCGAGACTCGGAAGCGTTTCCGGCCGTCCCCTCGTACGACCGGGACACACGAGGGACCGAAGGCCGGCCAGGTGTGACCTCTCGGGCCGCACGCGCGCTCAGGGAGCGCTCTCCGACTCCCCACGGGGACTTGCAAACAACAGGTCACGGCAGAGGGACCGCTCCCCGGCACCCGGGGGACGAGGCAGGACGGTCCCCGGCTCCCCACGGGGACTTGCAGAAAAAATTCGGCCGCTGCCTCAGACGGCCAGGATGCGCGCGGGCCCGCGACCGGGCCGGGAAGGGTGTCCCCAGCCTCCCACCCCAAGCCCGGTGGGTCCCCGCGGGTCGCGGGTCAGGCCTCGGGAGCCGCGGCGTGCTGGTCGACCAACCCCGGCAGCCCCACACCCGGCTCTGGCCCGAAAGCGCAGCGACAACCTCTCCCCACATAAGCCTGCACGCCTGAGCTCTGACTCACAAGTGACGCGCCAGAGCTCTGGCGCGACCGGGACAGCCCGGCTGACGACCGCGGTCTTTCCGGAGCTCTGCCTAGCTCACAGCGGGGACGGTCCCCTCCCTCGGCAGCTGCCACCGCAGCTCCGGAAGCCAAGGGAACGATATAAAAGCGGCCGCCAGATGGAGTCCGACAACCGTCGCGAACGTCACCAAGACAGATCCGGATGGCAGGCCGGCCCGCGGACCGCAAAACCGAAACCGTGAGTCGAGAGACGCTATCCCGAGGCCGAAAACGCAGCCCCTGTACCCCAACCCCACAGAAACGGTCCCCAAACCCTGTCTCTGCATGGACCGCGACACAGTCAGAAGACAACCCACGGCGTGTGGATGTTCGGAGAGGCATCTCGGTGGGAGAAACAACAAGCAAGGACTCGGTCGCGGGTCGTTGAGGACACAGGGAGACACAGAATGCGTAGGCTCTTCCTGAATCCAGACAGAGAAGGAGGGAGGGAGGGAGGGAGGGAGGGAGGGAGGGAGGGAGGAAAGGCAGGCAGGCAGGCAGGCAGGCAAACATAAAGAAGGAAACAGAGAAAGAAAGAAAGGAAGGAAAACCTAAAGGAGAGAAAGAAAGAAAAGAGAAGAAAAGAGAAGACAAATATTAATATAAGTATTTCCATTTGTATATAGGTATAACATATAAAACTACATTAAAATAGAAAAAAATTTATATGCATACACATGAATGAACAGATAAAAATGAATAAACAAAAAATAAGATAACATAACATAAGCAAATAGGCCAGGCGCGGTGGCTGACGCCTGTGATCCCAGCACTTTCAGAGGCTGGGGGAGAGAGAGAGAAAAAAAATGAAAGAAAGAAAGAAAGAAAGAAAGAAAGAAAGAAAGAAAGAAAGAAAGAAAGAAAGAAAGAGAGAGAGAGAGAGAGAGAGAGAAAGAAAGAAAGAAAGAAAGAAAGAAAGGAAGAAAGAAAGAAAGAGAGAGAGAAAGAAAGACAGAAAGAAAGAAAGAAGAAAGAGAGAGAGAGAGGGAGAAAGACAGCGAGAAAGAAAGACGAGAGAAGAAAGAAAAAAAAAGAAAGAGGAAAGACAGGAAGAAAGACAAAGCAAGAAAGCAAGAAAACAAGACAGCAAGAAAGCACGACAGAAAGAGAGAAAGAGACAGAAAGAAAAAGCAAGAAAGCAGCAGAGAGAGAGAGAGAGAGAGAGAGAGAGAGAGAGAGAGAGGCGCGAGGCGAGGCGAGGCGAGGCGAGGCGAATCTACCTGCTTTCACTACATGTGGGGAGAATCAGGAAAGCCCCCACTAACAACAAGGCCTGAAGTGGAGCTGCCATCTGTGAAATCCGAGCAGAAGAGTCCACACGGGTTAAAGACACGAAGAAAGACAGGGAAACAACTGCTCAAAGAGAAGAACAATCTGGCCCAGCCAGGGTCTGTCTCCTGAAGTTGTGTGGGCAACGAGGGAGTGGGACGGAGGGAGGGAGTGGGACGGAGGGAGGGAGGGCCTCCGAGGCTCGTGTCAAACAATAAATGATAATAAAATAAAAGGAAGTTAAAAAAAAAAATTGCGCATCATTCGTAGCATCACTGACGCCTCGAAAGGCGAGAGGCATGTGTTTATGTCACTGTGGGACTGTTTTCTTTTTTCTTTTCTCTTTTTCTTCCCTCTCTTCCCGGAAACTCACTTTTTAATTATTTCATTTTCCTTTTCTTTTTTTTTTTTTAATTTTTAATTTTACTTTCATTTTTACTTTTATTTTTAATTGCTTGAGAGGTTGTCTCCCTCTCTCGCCCAGGCTGGTGTACAGTGGCGCGATCTCGGCTCACTGCAACCTCCGCCTCCCAGGTTCAAGTGATTCTCCTGCCTCAGCTCGGCCTCCCGAGTAGCTGAGATTACAGAGGCGCACGACCATGCCCGGCTAATTTTTGGTATTTTGACTAGAGACGGACGGGGTTTCACCATACTGGCCCTGCTCGTCTGACCACCTCGTGATCCAGCGATCCACCACCCTCGGCGTCCCAAAGTGCTGGGATGACAGGCTTGAGCCACCGCGCCGGGCCTAGTTATTCCTTTTATTTTATTTCTAATTTTTAATTGTACGTATGCACGTATGCATGTATGTATGTATGTATGTATGTATGTATGTATGCATGCA
The DNA here is from genome assembly GCF_049350105.2 of Macaca mulatta. Classification (NCBI taxonomy): domain Eukaryota; kingdom Metazoa; phylum Chordata; class Mammalia; order Primates; family Cercopithecidae; genus Macaca; species Macaca mulatta. Next base: position 36,849,628 of record NC_133415.1, on the reverse strand, counting down.
TGCATGTATCTATCCTTTTCTTTTTTTTTGAGACGGACAGAGAGAGACAGTGAGAAACAGAGAGAGAGAGAGAGAGACAGACAGACAGACAGAGAGAGAGAGAGAGAAACAGACGGGGGGGGAGAGAGAGAGAGAGAGAGAGAGAGAGAGAGAGAGAGACCAACAGACAGAAGGACAGGCAGAGAAAGAGAGTAAGACAGAAGACAGACACAGGGAGAGAGACAAGCGGGGGGGGGGGGAGAGAGAGAGAGAGAGAGAGAGAGAGAGAGAGCTCCCAGACATCACGAAGCCGTTTCAATGACATATTCTCTCTGGTCTTTGTCTGGGGATATTCAGTTTTTCAACGTAGGCCTCAAGGGCTCCCAGATGTCCCTTTCGAATCTCTACAAAGAGAGTGTCTCCAACCTGCCTAATCAAAACAAAGGTGTAACCCTTTAGGATGAGTCCACACATCGCAAAGCAGTTTCTCAAATACATTCTTTCTAATTTTCATCTGGGAATATTAGGTGATTCACCATAGGCCTAAAGGGACTCCCAAAAATCCATTCAGAGAGACTGCCCAAAAAAAGTGTTTCTAACCTGATGAATCCAAAGAATGGTGTATCGCTAAGAGATCAATCTACGCATCACAAATCAATGTGACAGATAGCCTCTCTCTGGTTTTAATCTGTGGATAGTCTGCTTTCCAACGTAGGCCTCAATGGGTTTCCAAATGTCCCCTCACAGATTCTACGGAAAGCGTGTTTCCAACCTCCTGGTTCAAAAGAATTATCCGTTCGAGGTGAATCCACACGTCAAAAAGCAGTTTCACCAGCAGCAGTTTTTCTCCTTTTCCTCTGGGGATGTTCACTTTCACCAGGAGCCACAAAGGGCTCCCAAATGTCCCTTCGAAGATTCTGCAAAGAACTGCTTCCAATCGGCCGCGTGCAGCGGCTCACGCCTGTCATCCCAGCATTTTGGGAGGCAGAGGCGGGTGGATCACCTGAGGTCAGGAGTTCGAGACCAGCCTGGCCAAAACGGTGAAACCCCATCTCTACCAAGAACACAAAAAATTTGCCGGGCTTGGTAGCGGGTGCCTGTGATCCCAACTACTTGGGAGGCTGAGGCAGGAGAATCCCTTCAACTGGAAGGCAGAGGTTGCAGTGAGCCGAGATGGTGTCACTGCACTCCAGCCTGGGGGACAGAGTGAGAGTCTGTCTTAAAAAAAATAAAAACATTAAGAAAAAAATACTACTACTACAACAACAACAACAACAACAACAACAACAACAACAACAACAAAATGCTTCCAATCTGCTGAATCAACAGAAAGGTTTAACTCAGTAAGAGGAATCTACACATCGCTAAAAAGCAGTTTTACAGATAGCTTCTTGTTAGTTTTTATCTACAGTTTCCTGGTTTTCACCCTAGGCCTCGAATAGCTCCCAAATGTCCTTTTGCAGATTCTACAAAAGGGCCGCTTCCAACCTGGTATATCAAAAGAAAGGTTTCACTCTGTGAGATGAATCCACACACGACAAAGCAGTTTCAGAGACAGCTTCTTTCTAGTTTTTATTTGGGGATATTCGGTTTTTCACACTAGGCCTCAGTGGGCTCCCAAAGGTATACTCGCGGATTCTACAGAAAGAGTGCTTCAAACCTCCTCAATCAAAAATTAGTTGTAATTCGGTGCCATGAATCCACACATCACAAAGCGGTATCATAGAGAGCTTCTTTCTATTTCTCTGGTGGGGATACTCGGTTTTTCACAACAGGCCCCAGTGGGCTCCCAAATGTCCATTCTGCTTCCAAACTGCTGAATCCAAAGGCAGTTTTAACTCGGTATGATGAATCCACACGTCACAAAGCTGTTTCATGAAGACCTTCTCTCTCGTTTTTATCTGAAAACATAAGATTTTTTCACCATACGACACAAGGGTCTCCGAAATGTACACAGACAGATTCAACAAAAAAACCCTTCCAACCTGCTGAGTAAAAAGAAAGGTTTAACTCTGCGAGACGAATACACACACGACAAAGCAGCTTCACAGAGAATGGTGTTTTTTGTTTGTTTGTTTGCTTGCTTGCTTGCTTGCTTGCTTGCTTTTTGGTTTGTTTTCTTGGTTTTTTTTTTTTTTTTTTTTTTTTTTTTGGAGACGCACTTTCGCTCTTGTTGCTCAGACTGGAGCGCAATGGCGCCATCTCGCCTCACTGCGACCTCCGCCTCCCAGGTTCAAGCAATTCTCCTGCCTCCGTTTCCCTTCCCGAGTAGCTGGGATTACAGGCATGTGCCACCACGCCCGGCTAATTTTGTATTTTCAGTAGAGACGGGGTTTCTCCATGTGGGTCAGTCTGGTCTCGAACTGCCGACCTCAGGTGATCTGCCAGCCTCGGCCTCCCAAAGTGCTGGGATGACAGGCGTGAGCCACCGCGCCCGTACAATTGTATTGTATCGTATTGTATTGTATTTACATTGATTGATTGATTGATTGATGCTGCCTGATCAAAGGTCACTCAGGCCCAGTCGTCAAAGTGGCGATTTCCTAGGCAACAAGGAAGGGGGGAGCTTGGAGGTGGGGGCGGGGGCGGTGGAGAAGACACAGTTGCCCCAGGCTGTGCGCAGGCGGCCTGAGCTTCCTTCCTCTGTTGAGGCCTCCATTTTCAGAGTAACAGTGGCCGCTAGGTGATGCCCGACGTCTGCCAATGAGACTGTCAGCCCGGAATGAATTGGGATCGCCTGGAGGGGGAGGCGGGAGGGGGAAGGATGGAGGCCCCCACAGCACAGTGGGTCACCGCGCCCTTCCAGGCGATCCCCACAACTAATCGACCAGGGCCCCTGGGGGCACACAGCCTAAGACCCCAGCCATCGGATCATCTGGAACTTCTGTCCGAAGACGAGAGACGAGAGACCGACTGGAAATTCTCTCGGTCAAGGTCCAAACGTAAAAGAATCACTGACACAGACACCAGGACTAACTAAGACAATTTGTAAAAGTTTCCGTGTTTTGGGTGAATCCGCGTATTTCTGGATCACAAAATTACTGATTTTGAACATTGCGGTTTTTCCACTCCTTACGTGTACGGTCCTGTGATAGACAGACCAGGGGACTCCTCAGCTCAGAGTCCATGAGGCCAGAAGCTGACATCCTAAATTTCTATGTAGAATGAATTTCAGCAAGCCAGCCAAACACTCTGCCGTAAAACTGTCCGGAAGACAAGCGGTGGTGTTTCGGGGGCGGATTTGGGGGGGGGGGGGGAGCCGGGTGCGGTACGCTCACGCCTGTCATCCCCGCACTTTGGGAGGCCGAGGGCAGGCGGATCCCTCGAGATGGTGGCCATTGCACTCCAGCGTGGGCAACAAGAGCGAAAACTCCGTCCAAAACAAGAACAACAACAGAAACGTGAAGTGCCGTCTGCTGTTCTTTTTGCTTCCCACCCCGAGAAGAACAGAATACAGCTGTTGTCTCCCTGCCCGCCTGCCTGCCTGCCTGCCTGCCTGCCTGCCTGTCTGCGTGCCTGTCTGTCTGTCTGTCTGTCTGTCTGTCTGTCTGTGACAGGGTCTCGCTCTGTCTTTCGCCCAGACTGGAGTGCAGTGACACCATTGTGGCTCACTGCAGCCTCAACTTCCCCGGGGTTAGGGGATTCTTCTAAGGGATCCTACGGCCTCGGCCTCCCAAAGTGTTGGGGTTACAGGCGTGAGCCATCAGCACCCGGCCTGAGTTCATACATCTGGTCTCACTACGCCTTAACCACACGCCCGTGAAGCACTCAAGTCAAGAGAGAGTCGGCAAGAGACTTTCAGCATTCTCTCCCAAAACCAGTGAGGTGGATGGCGGCCCTGTGTTTCCCAAGCTCCTGTGGTTTTAAGTGGCCACGCGTAGAGGATAGATAGATTTAAAATGTTTCCAGAGAGGCGCAAGCCACAGTCATTCAGGACATCCGAGCGCGAGATGGGGTTTCTGACAGCGACTTAAGGGCCAGGGAGGGCCAGAGTCTGCCGAGGCCCTCGTTCCAGTGGTGGGGCCGATGGAACCCAAGGCTGAGGGAGCCAGCAGTCCGCACAGAGAGAGCTCCAGCCCTAGGCCCCACCGTGCAGACCGACTCAGAAGGAAGAGAGTCCCTCATCCTACATACGTCACATCCCTCCACTGAACTTGGGAGCGGATCCGTTTTCCAAACATGAGGTGACTCTCGGTTCGAAATGGATCACAAGGGGCCGGGCTTTCCAGAGTCGGCATGATAAAGCAGTCATTCTGTGGCACAGAACGAGGTGTGGCTCTTATCTAGACTCCGCAGTGAAAGCCAGTGAAACAGGGCGAAACCCCGTGTCTACTAAAAATTAAAAGAGGAGCCGGGCATGGTGCCGCTTGAAGGCAGGAGAATCGCTGGAACCCGGGAGGCAGAGGTTGCAGTGAGCTGAGATCACACCACTGCACTCCAGCCTGGGGGACAGAGCGAGACCGCATCTCAGAAACAGACAAACACACAAAGCCAATCAAGGTGTTTAACTCAACGTGTCACCCACGGGTCTCTCGACAGGATACATCCAGCACCCGGGGAAACAGGGAAACGTCGAGGGGTGGGGTGGAATCTATTTTGTGGCCCCAAGGGAGGGTTTGAGAGATACTCCCGCAAAGGTGACTGCCTAA
>NC_133415.1:36830000-36840000 GCF_049350105.2 Macaca mulatta | reverse complement strand
GTGTGTGTGTGTGTGTGTGTGTGTGTGTGTGTGTGTGTGCGTGCGTGTGCGCGCGCGGTGGGACGGAGTTTCGCTCTTGCTGCCCAGGCTGGAGTGCAATGGCGCGATCTCGGCTCACTGCAACCTCCGCTTGCCAGGTTCCAGCGATTCTCCTGCGTCTGCCTCCCGAGTAGCTGGGATTACAGGCCTGCGCCCCCATGCCCGGCTAATTTTGTATTTTTAGTAGAGACGGGGTTTCTTCATGTGGGTCAGGCTGGCCTCGAACTCCCGACCTCAGGTGATCCACCCGCCTCGGCCTTCCAAAATGCTGGGATGACGGGCATGAGCCACCGTGCCCGGCCTTAGCCGTTTATTTTAAAGTCGAGGAGCTTATCAGGGAAATACGAGAAGTTTGGACATCACAGGTGACAGAGAGAAAGGTCTGCAAATGGCCCTTCCATCCAAGTGGGGACCCGGCCTCGATCTCCCGAAATCATGCACCCAGTGGGGAAGCCCGGCAAGGCCCGTCTGTGTAGATTCCTCTCGGCCTCTCTAAGCACGCACTTCTCACTTTGGTGGAAGGGGCAGGGCCCTCTCTGGGACGGGGGAATCTGACAGACAAAGAGACAGACGTAGAAAAAGAGAGATCGACAGACAGAGACAGAGAGAAACGGACAGAAAGAGCGAGAGAGCGAGAGAGCGAGAGCGAGAGCGAGAGAGAGAGAGAAACAGACTAGACAGGGAGGGGGAGAGAGGGAGAGAGACAGACAGAGACAGACAGACAGGCAAAAAAGAGAGTAAGACAGAAGACAGACACAGTGAGTGAGAGACACAGGTAGAGAGAGAGAGAGAGAGAGAGAGAGAGAGAGAGAGACAGAGAGACAGAGAGAAAGAGAGGGACAGGCAGACAGATAAAGAGAGTGACAGAGAAAGACATAGACGGACAGTGAGAGACAGAGAGAAAGAGACAGAGAGAGAGAGAGAGAGAGAGAGAGAGAGAGAGAGAGAGAGGCAGACAGACAGACAGGCAAAGAAAGAGAGTAAGACAGAAGACAGACACAGTGAGAGAGACAGGAAAGACAGAAACGGACAGAGAGAGACAGAGAGGAACAGACAGAAAGAGAGAGGGTCCTAGCCCAATAGCGATACAGTGCCATTTCTTTCATTTCCTCTTTCTTTCCTTCTTTCTTTCTTTCTTTCTTTCTTTCTTTCTTTCTTTCTTTCTTCTTTTTTTATTTTTTTATTTTTTTGAGACGGAGTCTTGCTCTGTCACCCAGGCTGGAGTGCAGTGGCGCGATCGCAGCTCCCTGCAACCTCCGCCTCCCGGGTTCACACCATTCTCCGGCCTCAACCTCCCGAGTAGCTGGGACTACAGGCGCCGGCCACTACACCCAGATAATTCGTTTGTTTTTTTTGGAGAGACGGGGTTTCACCATGTTAGCCAGGATGGTCTCGATCTCCTGACCTGGCGATCCGCCCGCCTCAGCCTCCCAAAGTACTAGGATGACAGACGTGAGCCACTGCGTTCAGTCTACAGTGCCGTATCTCAGAAATCACTCACAGGAACAGACACTTACAGGTCATGTGTAGAGTTTCTTTTTTTGTTTTGTTTTGTTTTGTTTTGTTTTGTTCCGTTTTGTTTTGTTTTGCACGAGGAGGTGGCGGGATGGAGTTTCGCTCTTGCGTCCCAGGATGGAGTGAAATGGCAGAGGGGACTCAGGGAGTCAACCTATGGCAGAGATGGCACGTCATTCAGAGCGTAACGTCCACAGCGAAAGGTGGTAGGGCCGGCACTTTTAAAGGCTGAAATCCCGGCGGCTCAGGCCTGTCGTCCTCGCACTTTGGGAGGCCCAGGAGAACGGATCACTTGAGGTCAGGAGTTCGAGACCAGTGCGGCCAACATGGAGAAACCCCGTCTCTACTCAAAATACAAAAATTAGCCGGATGTGGTGGTGTGCGCCTGTAATCCCAGCCACTGAAGAAGAATCACTGGAATCCGGGAGGCAGAGGTTGCAGTGAGCCGAGGGAGTGCCACTGCACCCCCGCCTGGGTGACAGACTGAGAGAGACTCAGTCCCTCCCTACCAAAAAAGAAAGAAAGAAAGAAAGAAAGAAAGAAAGAAAGAAAGAAAGAAAGAAAGAAAAAAAAAAAAAAAAAAGAAAAAAGAAAAAAAAAACACAGGGACCGCCACCGGGCGCAGTGGCTCACACATGTAATCCCAGCACTTTGGGAGGCCGAGGTGGGCGGATCACCTGAGGTCAGGAGTTCAAGAGCAGCCTGGCCCACATGGTGAAACTCCGTCTCTACTAACATAGAAACATCTTCGGAGCATGATGGTGGGTGCCTGTAATCCCAGCTGCTCAGGAGGCTGAGACGGGAGAATCGCTTGAACCTGGGAGACGGTGGTTGCAGTGAGCCGAATCGCACCACCGCACTCCAGGCTGGGTGGCTGAGTGAGACTCTGTCTTAAAACAACAACAACAACAGCAGCAAAAAAAAAATAGCAAACGCACAAAAAAAGAACAGGCCAAAATACTCCATTGTCACTGAACGTTCCGCCACCAGACCGGAAACCCCCTGACTCAGGTCAAGGAGGTGGTGTTTCCTTCTCTCTGTCTCTGTCTCTGTCTCTCTCTCTCTCTCTCTCTCTCTCTCTCTCTCTCTCTCTCTCCCTCCCCCCCCCCAACTTTTATGTCTTGTTCAAGCAGACATGTGCAAGATTGTTACACAAGTAAACTTCTGACTGGGGGGTTCAGTGTGCAGATGATTTCATCACCCGGATAACTCAGCGCAGTACCCGACAGTTTTCGTGGTTTGGTTTTTTGTTTTGTTTTGTTTTGTTTTGTTTTTCCCTGAAGATGTCTCTCCTTCCACACCTCCTCCCTCAAGTAGGCTCCCGCCTCCCTGGTCCCCCTCGTTCTGCCCACGAGTTCTCATTATTTAGTTCCCAGTTATAGATGAGAACACGCGGTCTTTAGCTGATCGTTGCTTTCATCTTCGGCGGTGGCGGTGAAAGAGGCATGACACGAAATCGACCCTTAGGACGCTCCCCTCCGTCCACACCCCACACCCCCTCCCCACACACACCCTCATTCCTGCCCCCCCTCCTCAAACCCAAGACAGGAAGAAAGGCAGATATTAAAGTCAGAGGTCAGCCTCCAAGACGGTGGAGGCAAGGGATCTGAAAGGGTGAGCAAGCGATAGGGGTCGGGGGATGTCGTGGCCGAGCTAGCAAAAATAGGGGACCGACTTTCCAGCCCCAGCACACCCCCAATCCTCAACCGCAGCTAGCCTCTGGGTGGGGTTGCGCCTGTAAAAGCTTCTGAATGGAGAGAAGCCCAAGGCTATGGAAGGCATCAGCTCCAAGTCCGGGAAGGGAACAGGGCTTTGTGCATTGGAATGGGGCTTTAGAAGGCGGTGCTGCGGTTTCCAAAGCGACACGCCTCGCCTCGCCTCGCCTCGCCTCGCCCCGCCCCGCCTCGCCCAGAGCGAAACTCCGTCTCAAAAAAATAATAATAATTTTAAGATAATAATAATACTAAAAAATAAATAAATAAATAAATAAATAAATAAGAAATAAATAGTTAGTACAGCGGTCGTGGTCGTGAATCATTCCCCGGAGTCCAGGCGCAGTGGCTCACGCCCGTCACGCGAGCACTTTGGGACGCCGGGGCAGAAGGGTTGCAACAACATGATGAGACCCTGTCTGTGCAAAAACAGTTGAAAAGGAAGGCCGGGCGCGGCGGCTGACGCCTGCCGTCCCAGCACTTTGGGAGGCCGGGGAGGGAGAATCACCTGAGGTCGGGAGTTGGAGACCAGCCTGACCAACATGGAGAAGCCCCGTCTCTAGTAAAAATACAAAATCAACCAGACGTGGTGGTGCATACCTGCAACCCGAGCTACTACTCGGGAGGCAGACTCAGGAGAATCTCTTGAACCCGGGAGGCAGAAGTTGCGGTGAGCCGAGATCCGCGCCATTGCACTCCAGTCTGGGCAACAAGAGCGAAACTCTGTCTCGGGAAAAAGAAAAATAAAACAATAAAAATTGAAAATCATCTGGGCACAGTGGCGCATGCCCCGTGGTCCCAGGCACTACACTCTGGAGGCTGAGGTGGAAGGATCGCTTGAGTCCAGGAGCGTCCACACTGCAGTGAGTTTGGTTTTGATGGCACCACTGCCAGGGTGACAGAGTGAGACGCCGTCTGTAAATCAGTCAAGCAATCAATCAGATCACTGCAAGGAGCTCTCTATGTCTTACTTTCAATAGGTGTCTCTTCAGGCCAAGCAGGCATGGTGCCTCACGCCAGTAATCCCAGCACTTTGGGAGGCCGAGGTGGGATGAAAGAAGGAAGGAAGGAAGGAAGGAAGGAAGGAAGGAAGGAAGGAAGGAAGGAAGGAAGGACAGACAGAACAAAAAGTTTTACAACCCTTTTTTTCATAGTGTCAGGAATTTACAGATAATACAAGTAGTTTAGGTCAGGGGCCGATGTTATTAGTATTACTTTTTTTTTTTTTTTTTTAACTCCTACGGCCTGGTGGTGGTGCCAAGGTTGTCTGGCTATTTATCTGACTTTTGTTTGTTTCTAACGTTTTGCTTTCTCTCTTTCCTCCTGTCTTGTGAACTAGGCAAGGTGGGGGGAGGAGGGCAGCAGGAGCAGTAGAGGTCTCCTTCCTCATCCCCCACTTTGAGAATTTTCACTAATTAGTGGGCGGGTTCCCTTTCATTTTTACTTTTTGGGTCTTTTAGCGAGACAGAGTGATAGCGTTTTATGTAATACACTTGTGTGGAAGTTTTCTGACGAGCCATGGTAGCTACAAAACCTTTTATCATTGGAAGGAGCAAGTGTAATACACAGGGGCGCAGCAAGCAAGTAAGTTTCTTTTTTTTTTTTTTTTTTGAGACCGAGTCTCGCTCTGTCACCCAGGCTGGAGTGCTGTGGCCGGATCTCAGCTCACTGCAAGCTCCGCCTCCCGGGTTCACGCCATTCTCCTGCCTCAGCCTCCTGAGTAGCTGGGACTACAGGCGCCCGCCACCTCACCCGGCTAGTTTTTTTGTATTTTTTAGTAGAGACAGGGTTTCACCGTGTTAGCCAGGATGGTCTCGATCTCCTGACCTCGTGATCCGCCCGTCTCGGCCTCCCAAAGTGCTGGGATGACAGGCTTGAGCCACCGCGCCCGGCCAGCAAGTTTCTATTACAAGTAATACACTTACAGTGAGGGTTTTACATTTTCTACAGCTGGAAACTCTTTTCTAAATGAAGACCTAGGATCAAACCTGTGTTAAACCTGAACAGGCACATGTACTAACTTTGTCATGTCTTAAGCAGGTTAGTTTTTAACTGGGCCTTAAAACCTTTTTTTAGCAAGTAAAACAGTATTTTTTAATCAGAGAAGTTTTTACGAGCCCGACGCTTGAACTTGCGGCGTCTGTTTGGGGAAAGAGTTGGTTAAAGTCATGTTATCTTGAGGCATTAACCCTTCTGCTTCTCCAGGCCATTGGTCTCTTACGTTAGCCCTTCTATCAACATAACATGAAGAAACATCTAGGCTGCCAGCAATGTTTTCAGCCTACTGAGGAAATAGGTTTTTTTCTGTTTTTTTATTTTTATTTTTTAAATTTTTGGCTAAAGGAGGAGGTTCTGGTAACTTCTGGTTTATATGTTTAAAGAATGACTGAAAGACCTTGCGATCGTTGCTGGGCTGGACGGGTCTGGGTTTCCTAAGCAGTACGTGTACAGTGGGGACACCTTACATAGGTGTTTCTTCTAGCATGGTTATGGGTGGGGGGTGGGGTGGGGTGGTAACAACAACAAAGCAATGTATAGCATATTCATATCCAGCAAGGACGAAAGAGGTCCTCACCTGGGAAAAAGGTTGAATACAGCGACAGAACAATAGGAAAACAGTTAGTATTCTAGGAAAACTATCTGTCTTAAGATTTTTAACTACATTGACTTGCTTGATGAGTCCTCAAGCTTCGGCCGTGCATAGACTAGTCAGCTGCCGGTGTGTGACTAGAGCAGGGCTTGTGGTCCTCAGCAGCAGCTTGGAGCTTGGTCTCGTCTCAGGATCAGCCGGGCTGGATGATCTGCGCCCTGTTAGCCGGTCCACTTGTCCTGAGCTGTCGGTGTTAGCTGACTGTGGTGGATCCAAGACGCAACACCTGCAACTTTAACAGCAGTGGGAGTGGACAAGGTTACAGTATAGGGCTCATCCTATATGGGTTGTAGAAAAATTAGGTTTTACTTTAAACAGAGTCCCTAGATTTAAATGGGTGTCAGGCTTATAGGCATTATTTTTCTTTATTTAATTATGAACACTTCGTATGGCTATTTTGAAAGGCTGCATTTGCCTTTTAAAGGTTAATTTCTTTAGTTTCCGGAGGTCACCTTTTATTTGACCTACGATTTGCGGGTGGCCAACTGAACACAATCTTACAGGGCAGATACCTAGTTTGTTTGGTAGGGGTGCACCTGACTCGGAGGAGGACCGTAGGCAAAAACCTGATTTTATCTTAAGTGAATTTCCTGGCATATATCTATATATCTATCTATATCTATATCTATATCTGTATCTGTGTGTGTGTGTGTGTGTGTGTGTGTGTGTGTGTGTGTGTGTGTGTATATATATACATCTATCTATCTATCTATCTATCTATCTATCTATCTATATCTATATGGCAACCCTTTTTTTTTCGTTTTGTTTTTTGGTCGCCAGTAGCTGCTCGCTCGAGTGTCCAGTTCATGCGTTCCACCTTTTGTTGAACTTTGTGGCCGATAGGCTGCGTGTAACCTCTGTTGTATTGTTAACAGTCTTGTTAAATCTTGCACTATTCCAGCTACAGCTACAAATGCTGGCCTATTGTCTGACTTTAAAATCAGAGGTAGTCTTAAACCTGGGGATAATGTCTTTTAACAGTACTTTAGTCACTTCTTGTACTTTTTCTGTCCTGGTGGGGAAAACTGTAACTTACCCTGAAAAGGTGCAAACAAGCACTAGCCTCCAGCAGGGGGCAGTCCTGTAAAGTCTATAAGCAAGTTTTCACAAGGTATGGCTCTTTTTCCTGTTTCAGTTTCTTAGAGGAGGAGTTCCCCCCTCCCCCCATCCCCACCCCCACTCCGCCCCTTTGTCACTGTATCTAGTGGCTGAGCCTTCAGTGAGAAATTGGAATCCAGATACGGCAGAGTCTTGCTGTTTGTAACTTCTAATGTGACCATGGGCTCCTGGGAGCCTAATGAGAAGGTGCCTAGTCTGCCCTAGTCTTTACATTCTTCAGCTCCCGTCAGCCTGATCAGATGAGTGTCTGGTTCCTCCAAGGTGCAGCAGCCCTTGGCCGATGGCCTCTTTGTCTTGCGGCCTTGGCCATTTCCTGTATTGCCTTCTGAACATTTACCCTTCTAGAGTCTTTTTTTTTTTTTTCCATCTCGCACATTAATCTCTCTCTAGCCTTGTCCGGCTCTGGAATCCTTGCCTAACTTGACTTCGGTCATGTCTACATCCACGTCCGCGGCCTCTCACAATGCTGCTTCCCCCCCCCGCGTTCTCACGCTCCTACGGCCAGCTGGTGGGGCCCGAGAAACGGCACGGGCCCTGCCCCCGCCCACGCACTGCTGTCTGTCTCTCCTGTTTTCTTTTGATTCTCTATCTTTACACTTGCTTTTAGTCTTTCTTTTTCTTTTGCTCTTTTCCCTCTTTTCTAGAGTTTAACAGGCTCTTTTCTTTATACACTTGGAGGGTGAAACAGGCATACCGAGAGTCAGCGTAAATGTTTACAGTCTTACCCTCACCGAGTTCTAAGGCCCGGATTAAAGCAATGAGCCCAGCTTAACGACAGCGTCCAGGGTTACCACCGCATATTCTGCACATCTCTCCCCTCGTGGGTTGGTGAAGCTGTTCCCGTCCACGCATAGCTCCTAGTGTACTGATGCCCAAGGCTGGTCCCGGAGGTCAGATCTGCTAGAGTACACTGGAGTCCAACACCTCTACACAGTCATGCTCGACAGGGCTCTAGCTGTCGGGAGCAAGGCGGTGGGTTCAGGGTGTTCCCAGTTTAGTAGCTCAATGGTTGAAAAGGGCTGATAGATGAAAGTCTGTTGCCCACCCCCCTCCCCCCGGGATGTGGGCCTGGTCATTATAATAGACAGGTCCTCGTATCTCCCTGAGAGGCATTTACAGAGCTCGAGTAAGACCAGATCTGAGATGGCCCACTTGACTATCTCGACTTCTTTCCTTGGCCTCTGGAGGCTCCGATCCTTCCCTTCGAGGTGAGACCTGGGGCGTGTCAGCTCCTGAATCTCATTTCTGAGGGGGTTGTTGGCCTCGGTGAAGCGGGGTAGGCTGGGAAACATGGAGAAAGAATCTGTGTTATCTCTCGTGGCTCCCGTAAAAACTGGCTTCTCTTGCCGTTTCCTGGGACTCCCTTTTTAAAAAAACTCTGTGTCTGCCGGCGAAGCCGCTCTTACTTTTACTTTTGGCTATTTTGCACAAAGTTGTTAAACAGGGCTAAATTAACGCTGGCTTTGTCTATAATCTATTTCGCCGTGAGTCCATATAAAGGAATTTGATCTAGGTACACAGGCTGTCCTCCGACCCCGTCACCACCTGAACTACACGGCCAATTGTTCTCTGCCTGTAGTTCCTTCCGTGGGCCATCCAACAGCAGAAGAGGGCAATTCTAATTCACCCAGAGTTCGTGACCTCTAGGGGGTTAACTGAACTCTATAATCTCCTGCAAAACCTTTTGTAAGGTTCTGTAACATGCATTTTAGTAGGGTAAGTTGTGACGACTTGATGACTTTCCTTTTATTTTTCTTTTTGAAACGTTTTTAAGAGGGCTCCTAGCAGAGTGGGCTTACTTTGTGTCTGACCTATGTTTCTCTCGAGACGAAACAACATTCACCCTACGAGAAGGAAAGGGTAAAAGGTCACTCAGTCACGTAATTCACACTAAATCAAAATGAAAGCTAAAACCAAAGTGTCGTTAAGGGCACACCTGTTCGTCAAGCAATTTAAGCCAAACCAAAATCAGGAGCAAGACCAAAGTGGCAATCAAGGCAGGCCTGTTTATCAAGCAATTCAAGTCAAGTCAAAATCGAAACCGAAACCAAAGTATCAACCAATGAATTCAAGTCAAGTCAGAAACCAAAACCAAAGTGCCGGTAGAGGCACGCCGTGGGTGATCAGGCCACGCTTCCACTCAAACGGAGTGGGGGAAGTTCCAAAGAGCAGTCTCAGCAAGTTTCAGATGTCCGGACTGAAAGTGCCAGTTCCTTCCCAGTGTCCAGCCACTGTGCGGATCCTCCACGGGGGCGTGCTGTGCACTGCTCTTTGGAGGCGAGGCATCGCACCGGGGCAGATGCCTACCCGGCAGCACTCTGAGGATCCGCATCGCTCAAGCTGGCCAGAGTCCCCCGCAGGGATGCTCTACAGGGCAGGCATAAGCCGCCTAAGGGGCTGCCTCGACCCTCCGTGCATCACCAGCTCGCTTCCCGGTGAGGGAACCCAGAAATGTAGCAGGACAAGCCGCAGACAAAACTCCTGAGACACCGGATTAAAGAAGGAAGAGGTTTTTCATTCGGCCGGGAGCGTCGGCAGACTCGCATCTTAGGAGCCGAGCTCCCCGAAAAAGACTTTTTTAAAGGCTTACAACCTCAAGGGTTGCACGTGAAAGGGTCGTGACAAATCGAGCAAGCGTGGGAAACGTGACTGGGGGCTACCTGCATCAGCTAACAGAACAAAAAGTTTTACAAGGAATTCACAGATAACAGAAGTAGTTCAGGTCGGGGGTCGATGTTATTATTATTACTTCCTCTTTTTCTTTTTTTTTTCCTTTTTTTTTTCTTTCTTTCTTTCTTTCTTTCTTTCTTTCTTTCTTTCTTTCTTTCTTTCTTTCTTTCTTTCTTTGTTTTTTTAAATCTCCTAGGGCCGTGTGGTGGCACCAAGGGTGTCTGGCCATTTATCTTGCTTTCGTTCCTTTCTAACTTTCTGCTTTCTGTCTTTCCTCTTGTCTTGTGAACTAGGC